>NC_064627.1:767458110-767761140 GCF_023864275.1 Schistocerca cancellata
TATGAGTATGGTTACTAAGCATTTACTGCACGCTCGTATCATTTCCCTTGTTCGAGGCCAATAAACACTTTACTTACACAGAAACAATAGCATTTCCTCGCAGACTGTCATACTAGAGGGTTGTAACTTCTTTCGTGAAGCGGACGAGTTGAAGCAGTGTTCCAAACACTGAATCCGTTCCCTTAATGCCCTTTGAAATGGGACTTTTCTTACGGTCAGCTGTTTATATAAATGAAGTTCAGTTTCTGGACGAACTGCCACGTTGGTTCGTTTTGAAGAACTGTCGCTAGTGGGACGTTTTCCTGGCAGCTGGCTCATCTATATAAATAGATAATATAATGCTTTGGCCACACTTCCGCTAAAGTGAAGCAAATCAAGGGTCTTATTTTTAGGGACACCTAATTCTGATGCGTTTCTCTTGTACTCAATCCATGTATTTACACCTGCAATATCAACTGCATGAGCAAACATGCGTCCACTTTCAGGTTGCAAAACTGGTTACACAATATCGAAAATGGCTGTCGAAAATCGTGTTCGGTTTCAAAAGGAGCTAACTTCATGTTGTCTTCTGGTGCAAAGCCTGCTAAATGCCCAATAGGCTTGGCTGTCTCCCTGTCATGTCTGGATGCAAAGCACGTGAGCAGATACCAGAATTATCAATCTAGACATTCAAAGCTACCTTTCTGTCTGTTACGATTAGAATGGGTATTTTTCTTACTGAGCTTTATGTTGGCAGCGCTGTAACAAATTCGTACGCAACAATAACATTCTTGCTGCCAGTTCATTGTCGTTTGGATGGGACGAGTTTTTCGTAATTATCTCAGTGTCACTTACCATGCAGTTAGCGGGCTTTGCGTTTAGGCTACTCAGCTTACAATATACCATATGATATAGAACGTCTAACATTACCTCCGTCATTGTCCTCTTGTTGAAAATTATCGTCAGGATCATCGGATAGATCGTCAGTTTCAGATATAACTTCTTCTTCTGTAGTGGTCTCTGTCTAACTTGGACACGGGGCATTGTGAAATCACCGTAAGACGGCTAAAAAGACAGGGAAATAATGTCCTAAATTTCTGTGCTATTACAACCTTTCAATCACAATGTCCTCATTTGGAGACATGTATAAAGTTGTTAGTACGTCACTTAATTTTCGTTCTGAAAGACACCTTCAGTTTTCACCTTGAAGAATCTACCTTTCTATGCACAAATAACTTTTTGCCTAAATTCAGGAGATATTAACCGGCTGATGGGAGGTACAAGGAGACTGCTGGGAAGCGTCCATGTGACTGTGCACATTCAGCTTTTTTGTGTGGTACCACAGATTGACAGGCGATGTCAACACTGTTCTCAAATAAACTCTCTGCTTGTGACAATATGAGCACAACAATTACAAATGGTAAAATTTAACGAATTTTAATTTACTAAGCATTTATTTATTATGACCTTATATGAGGTCGCCATGATGGAAAACGATCGGTCAATTAATTTGTGTTGCACTAAGTAAAACTCCTGTTTCCAAATCATCCAGATTTTCAGAAGGCCAGCGTGATCTTGATAAGAAACCATGCTTCGTCACTAAAAAAGTTTCGGAATCAACTCCATCGCGTGCAGTCTGCAATAGCGAGTTGCAGTACTGATGTCGTGCAACACCACTTGAGCTGATTACTCGATGTACTTCAGCTACTGTATAAGGTTTCAGTTAGGGTTTGTACCGCTACAGATACATCAGTCTGTCAAATGGCTGATTTCTAGGACTACTTTCAGTAGCTACTCCTAGCTCGTCGGTACGGTTAAGACCGATACGCCACCAGCCGGATTTCGTGCGACCCGTGGTTCTCGTGAAATTCCCGATACCGCTCTTCTGTTGCCTTTTGTTGTTGTACTGTGTAACACATTTTCGGTTGATTTGCTGTGTCAAACTTGGGTACAATTAAGAGCTTTCGAATGCATCAAAAATGGCTAACTGTCGTGGCTGTTGTTGTGGTAACCACTTATAGTTTCTAGACGCCTATGTGATCGATCACTGTACGTTATCATTACATCATAACACCATGTTGTTAGAGAATGCATACATGTCTGCAGTTATGGTGTCAACGCTCTGTCTTTTAATGAGAGTGTAACTAAAAAACATTTTCTGTGATATAAACGCGCTTAATCGTGAAATAACAAACATATCAAAATTCAACCGTAAACAGTTCAAGGCATTTGTCTGTCTCTTCTCACTACTGGCTGTAAGATTGTAGCCGCTGTCCCTGTTGATATCGTTCTCGTACATTCTGCTTTCTAATATTTTTTTTAATTTTTTTTTTAATCGGTATTCTTTACTTATGATAATATAAAGTCAGATCATCAACATGTTTTAGATTTTCACATACACCAGAACCTTTACACGAAACATAAATAGCTTCCTCTTGATCCACCTTGTGACGATCTCGTATCTTTACCACAAAAAAAGTTATTGTAGAGTATAAGATATACCAATGTCAGTATCAAATACTTAGTTATTAATAGAATGTACAAGCGTCAGTCAAAATGTTAGACTGATCAAATACACACATCAAAAACTGTTTTGCATAAATTCGGTTCCGAGAATTCCGGAAACTGTACAGAAAATTGGAATAGAGATCAACATAAACATCATTTCCCCCCTTTTTATTGTTCATGAAATACACACATTGCATGTTGTACCACCATACAGTGAGACCTTCATAGGTGGTGGTCCAGATTGCTGTACACACCGGTCCTCTTGCATTGATGCACGCCTGTATTCGTTGTGGCATACTATCTACAAGTTCATCAAGGCACTGTTGGTCCAGATTGTCCCACTCCTACCTGGCCATTCGGCGTAGGTCCCTCAGAGTGGTTGGTGGGTCACGTCATCCATAAACAGCCCTTTTCAATCTATCCCAGGCACGTTCGATGGGTTTCATGTCGGGAGAACATGCTGGCCACTCTAGTCGAACGATGTCGTTATCCTGAAGGAAGTCATTCAGAAAATGTGCACGGTGGGGGTGCGAATTGTCGTCCATGAAGAAGAATGCCTCGCCAATATACTGCTGGTATGGTTGCACTGTCGGTCGGAGGATGGCGTTCACGTATCATACAAGCGCCGTACGTCGCCCCACATAATGCCACCCGAAAACAGCTGAGAACCTCCACCTTGCTGCACTCGCTGGACAGTGTGTCTAAGGCGTTCAGCCTGACCGGGTTGCCTCCAAACACGTCTCCGACGATTGTCTGGTTGAAGGCATACGCGACACTCATCGGTGAAAAGGACGTGATGCAAATCCTGAGCGGTCCATTCGGCATGTTGTTGGGCCCATCTGTACCGCGCTGCATGGTCTCGTGGTTGCAAAGATGGACCTCGCCATGGACGTCGGGAGTGACGTTGGGCACCATGCAGCCTATTGCGCACGAAAAGCATTATTCAACAAGGTGACGTTGGTGCCAGGGTTCCAGTGAGCCATAATCCGTAGGTAGCGGTCATCCACTGCAGTAATAGTCCTTGGGCGGCCTGAGCGAGGCATGTTATCTACTGTTCCTGTCTCTCCTTATCTCCTCCACGTCTGTACAACATCGCTTTGGTTCACTCCGAGACGCCTGGACACTTCCCTTGTTGAGTACCCTTCCTGGCACAAAGTAACAATGCGGACGCTATCGAACCGCAGTATTGACCGTCTAGGCTTGGTTGAACTACAGACAACACGAACCGTGTACCTTCTTCCTGGTAAAATGAATGGAACTGGTTGGCTGTCGGACCCCCTCCGTCTAATAGGCGCTGCTCATACATATTCGGGCGGATTTAGTGACATCTCTGAACAGTCAAAGCGACTGTGTCTGTGATACAATTCCTACAATCAACGTGTATCTTCAGGAGTTCTGGGAACTGGGGTGATGCAACACTTTTTTTTATGTGTGTATTATTGCATGTTTGTCTGTGATCGCCTCTTACGTTTACGTGTTTAAAACAGCTTTCTTGTAGACAGGGCAGTGAAAACTCTGTGAGCTGAGATATTAATAATGTGCGTCGGCCTCTGGTGGCAAAGTGGCAATGATCTCACGGGGGTTGGGAACCACAGCCTTAGAGTCACAGCCTTCATTCCCCAAAGCATGCTGGCACGCAGCTCATTCCCACGTCGCGGGCAGCAGTCTGCACATGTCACTTTCCGACAGACTGGCACCGGGCATTGTCGTTAGGGAACATTCGGCTCACGTCAGCGTGTAGCACGCACGGAGCGACCACCTTGTTTCGCGAGGTGTGCCAGGAGCAGAGTTCCCAGTTGCCGTCCGCTGCCGGACAGGTGGTGGCGCTGTATGGAGCCGGCTTTAATGGCCGGCCCGCTATTACGGCGCCCGTCCCAGCCGCCGATATTGCGCTGCTCACTGCGGCCGCGGATTAAAGCGCGGCGCCTAATGGAACCACTTGCCGACGTGCGAAACCGATTTCCGATATTCTGCAGACCGCGGCTGCCACGCCCACGGCTACTGCTGCACTGCTCCTTGACAACACCGACTGGAAATGTGTTCACGCTTTCTACAATAAATTATTGGACAAAACACAATGAATACGCATTTACTTAAAAAATAATTTTCAGTCTTTTATGATGTCAGTATACAATGTTCACAACAATATTTCCTGTTGTTGCATTTGTTTCTTTCAAAATGGTTCAAATGCCTCTGAGCACTATGGGACTTAACTTCTGAGGTCATCAGTCCCCTAGAACTTAGAACTACTTAAACCTAACTAACCTAAGGACATCACACACATCCATGCCCGAGTCAGGATTCGAACCTGCGACCGTAGCGGTCGCGCGGTTCCAGACTGAAGCGCCTAGAACTGCTCGGCCACTCCAGCCGGCATTTGTTTCTTTTTACTGTACGTATCTTCATGTCGTATAGCCGTTATATCACCGAATAGCACTACACCAGCGAAATCCGCAACCGCCGATAACAAATATGAGCTATTTTTAACAGTGTAATGACGCTGGCTGTACTGGGTGCGCGCTGGTGCAAATCGTCAGAGGGACAGACAGGAAAGAGAGAAGATGTTCTACTAATTAAAGTTCATATAGTGTACCAAGGTCTTTATTTTGTTTTGTCGAAAGACGATTTTCAAGTTATTTCGTGTCCGACCACATCGACAAGTCTAAGCTACAGTTGTTTTTCCCATTCAAGTATGTAATGGTGCTTGAATCACGTAACCATTACGGTACCTCACCTCAACCTCTCGATACCAGCAATATTCTACTGTGTTTCTGTAAAATAGTTAACATATTTCTGTGACAACATTCAGATTTGATTTCATTAATGTAGAGGTACTTTGATAGATCGATATGTTTATATTGTAATGATATTATTCTTACGTGTATTCTTTCTTTTGTCACTATGATCTTTGACGTACTTGTAACTCTGAGTCTTGGGCGCGTAAGCGGTTATTAGAGAGTCAAGCCTTTGTTGTCATGTTGAAAAGCCGCAAATTGTAGTCAGTTTATTAAATGTCAACTTTAACAGTGAGGAAGGTATTTTCAAGTATGTTTTATATTGTGACGTGAAGTTGCAACAAAAGTAATAAAAAAGAATTGTAACTTAAATTCGGAGTGCTGATTACTTTTTTACATCACCATTGTCCTAACTTGCAAAAGTTTAATCTTCAAGAATGGTTTATGAAACACATCGCAGAATAACACCTAGGCCTCTTTGCATCCGAGCTTGGAATCAACACCACCTAGATTTTCGACGATTGAGCCATGAGTTCACAACGAGACCAGCGTGGGAAACACGGAAAAAAATGGTTCAAATGGCTCTGAGCACTATGGGACTCAACTGCTGAGGTCATTAGTCCCCTAGAACTTAGAACTAGTTAAACCTAACAAACCTAAGGACATCACAAACATCCATGCCCGAGGCAGGATTCGAACCTGCGACCGTAGCGGTCTCGCGGTTCCAGACCGCAGCGCCAGAACCGCGCGAAACACGAAAAGATGAGTGCCTAGTTTATCCATTATTTCATGAAATGACTTTATTAACTGTGATCTAATGACACCTGCCACATAATATAACTTTGATGTTCCCCGAAAATGAAATATTTTGTAGCGTGAGCAACAAAACAACACTTGACCTTTGTTGTGGTAGGGTTGTTAGAAGCAGAAATCTCTAATAGACATCGTCCATATCCTTAAGCAGCTAACAGCCTTGCCACAGTGATAACACCGATTCCCATAACATCACGAAGATAAGTGCTGTCGAGCTTGGCTGCCACATACAGAGTAAACTCCTCGTCGCACCCCCTTCAGATATAGTGGTAAGATGGCCGAGTGGATAGCTCGTCAAAAACTGAACACAGATCAGGCATGAGTACAGGAAGAAGGGGTACTGAGTAGTGAAGAAAGACGCAAAACAGAACTAGTGAACTGTCCAAACTCAAGATGTGCAACCTCGAGCGAACTTGAAGAGTCACGGTGTCGTGGTTGTGAGCTCACAGCTTTGGAAGGCAAAGCGGCGGATCCGTCTTCATATCTCTCTCGTGCCCCATTTTTTTCACAAAATTATCAACTGTCCGTTTGCTCATTGACGTATCTGTCTACTATTTCAAATTTGTATGTGTGTCGTGATGTGACGTCCTTTTGCAACTGCCAGGTGTAAGGAAGGGATCTCCAGACGTACGTACCTACTATTTACTCAAGTACCGCATATTACGACTCCTGCGTTCCGTTTTGAAATTTTTTTAGTCTTAGCTTCCTTGTTTTAACACAGTTCACGCCCGTTTATTTGTTGTTTTCATTTCTGTGCGAAGTCTATGCGGCACCTCTCCTGATCTCACTATTCATCACATTTACTTGCGACGGTAATGTATTCATACCACATGACTCATATTCTACAATTAGTGTGTAGTGTGACACTTGCCAAGACCACAAAAGAACAGACACGTCAATGACCGGACGGGTAGTTCGTAATATTGTGAAAAAAAATGGGGCACGAGAGAGATTTGAAGACGGATCTGCCGCTTCGCCGTCAAACACCGTGACCTCACAACAACGACGCCTAGATCTTAAAGTTCGCTCTAGGCTGCCCATCTTGAGCTTGGATAGTTCACTGTTTCTATTTTGCTTTTATTTTCACAGTTCAGTACACCTTCCTCCTGCTTTCGTACTCGATCTGCCTTCAGATTTTGACAGGCTATCCACTAGGCCATCTTACCACTACATCTGAGGTGGTGCGATGGGGAGTTCCCCTAGTTAGAAATATGAGCGTTCGGGTCCGTCGAGCGCTGTTGGAAGCGGGTTGCACTCGGCCTTCAATACAGGAGCTACCTAAGTGAGAAGTAGCCGCTCTGGTTACGAAAACTGACAGCGGCCGTGAGAGAAGTGCGCTAACTACATCCCCCTCCACATCTGCACCCACTGACGCCTAACGGTTGAGGACGACACAACGGTCGGACGGTATCGTTGGACTTTGCGAGGCCTGTTGGTACGACTTTTGGTTTAGTTTTTTACATCCTTAACCTTCAACTAATATTTACTAGCATGGACAAAAGGTTAATTTATAACAGTGAAGCTAGTATCAGTTTTCAGCAAAAGAATAGTTAGAGCTAGGGCGTTACAATAGCCAACATCGTATCTCGACGTTGATATTCATTACTTATCTACATCTTCGTAAATCTGCACCCATGCTATGAAGACCAGTGTGAAGCACATGGCAGATAGCACCACTTACTTGCGTTTCTTCCTGTTCGATTCGTCTATGAAGTCCGAGAAGAACGACTGCCTAAATTTCTCTGTGCTCTTCGTAAGTGGTCTAACCGTATCTTCGTCGTCATTACGGAAACAATAAGTAGTAGGAAGCTTTGATATGGTCCTAGATTTCTCACTTAAATTGTCGTTCTTGAAACGCTGTAAGCAGTAGTTAACAATTTGCGTTTATCTTCAACCGTCTGCCAACTCATGACGTTTGAACATTTATAGTTTATACTTAGCAGTACGTGTCTTACTTAATAACCATCGTAAGGCATTTAAAAAATCCTTGTACTCTCCTACTGCATGCTTCTCTGCATTATAAATTATTTCTTTTGTATTCTTACAAGCTACATGATACACATTTCAACCTCAAAATCATTTGGATGATTATGGAACGGAATATCTTGGTGGAATGCAAAATCCGTAGTTTACGTCACCCAACACCAACCGTAGCGAAGTTCCACACCCAAGGTACGAACGTACATTGTTTAACCTACTGCGCTTCGAGTATGGTATTATGTAGTAATATTTGAGTTACATAGAACGGTTCTGCCTGCAGCTGTCAGAATCTGAGTAAAAAATGTCTGCTCAATAAAAGTGATGCTATCAGTTTCCAATGGAGGGTGGTTATGACGAATATGTTTCTTTTGTCAACGTTTTTAGCTTTGTTTAACCTCTGTAAGTTTAGAAAATGATTTGTAAGACGTGTGAACTCCGTATGATATTCTCTGAACTCTCACACTTGTTAAACACATGTATAAAAAGTATAAAAGACTTCGTGGCGTTGTATAAATCTTTATGTTTTTATGTCCCTGCTCGATCACTTTATTACTACCTAATATGGGAGGCACAGAAGTGCGAAACTTATTACTTTACCTGCGTCGCTTACCGAGAACAAATAAGGAATTTAAATTATTTCTGTACATATCTACATCTACATCTACATCTACATCCATACTCCGCAAGCCACCTGACGGTGTGTGGCGGAGGGTACCCTGAGTACCTCTGTCGGTTCTCCCTTCTATACCAGTCTCATATTGTCCGTGGAAAGAAGGATTGTCGGTATTCCATTGCGTGGGCTCTAATCTCTCTGATTTTATCCTCATGGTCTCTTCGCAAGATATACGTAGCAGGTAGCAATATACCGCTTGACTCCTCGGTGAAGGTATGTTCTCGAAACTTAAACAAAAGCCCGTACCGAGCTACTGAGCGTCTCTCCTGCAGTCTTCCACTGGAGTTTATCTATCATCTCCGTAACGCTTTCGCGTTTACTAAATGATACTGTAACGAAGCGCGCAGCTCTCCGTTGGATCTTCTCTATCTCCTCTATCAACGCTATCTGGCACGGATCCCACACTGGTGAGCAGTATTCAAGCAGTGGGCGAACAAGTGTATTGTAGCCTACTTCCTTTTGTTTTCGGATTGCATTTCCTTAGGATTCTTCCAATGAATCTCAGTCTGGCATCTGCTTTACCGACGATCAACTTTATATGACCATTCCATTTTAAATCACTCCTAATGAATACTCCCAGATGGGAATTTATGGAATTAACTGCTTAGAGTTGCTGGCCTACTATATTGTAACCAAATGATAAGGGATCCTTCTTTCTATGTATTCGCAACACATTACACTTGTCTACATTGAGATTCAATTGCTATTCCCTGCACCATGCGTCAATTCGATGCAGGTCCTCCTGCATTTCAGTACAATTTTCCATTGTTACAACCTCTCGATACAGCATCATCCGCAAAAAGCCTCAGTGAACTTCCGATGTTATCCACAACGTCATTCATAATTCTATTGTGAATAGCAACGGTCCTACGACAATCCCCTGCGACACACCTGAAATCACTCTTACTTCGGAAGACTTCCCTCCATTCAGAATGACATGCTGCGTTCTGTTATCTAGGAACTCTTCAATCCAATCACGCAATTGGTCTGATAGTCCATATGCTCTTACTTTGTTCATTAAACGACTGTGGAGAACTGTATCGGACGCCTTGCGGAAGTCAAGAAACATGGCATCTACCTGGGATCCCGTATCTATGGCCCTCTGAGTCTCGTGGACGAATAGCGCGAGCTGGGTTTCACACGATCGTCTTTTTCGAAACCCATGCTGATTCCTACAGAGTAGATTTCTAGTCTCCATTAAAGTCATTATACTCGAACATAATATGTGTTCCAAAATTCTACAGCTGATCGACGTTAGATAAATAGGTCTATAGTTCTGCAGATCTGTTCGACGTCCCTTCTTGAAAACGGGGATGACTTGTGCCCTTTTCCAATCATTTGGAACACTACGCTCTTCTAGAGACCTACGGTACACCGCTGCAAGAAGGGGGGCAAGTTCCTTCGCGTACTCTGTGTAAAATTGAACTGATATCCCATCAGGTCCAGCGGCCTTTCCTCTTTTGAGCGATTTTAATTGTTTCTCTATCCTTCTGTCGTCTATTTCGATATCTACCATTTTGTCATCTGTGCGACACTCTAGAGAAGGAACTGCAGTGCAGTCTTCCTCTGTGAAACAGCTTTGGAATAAGACATTTAGTATTTCGGCTTTTAGTCTGTCTTCCTCTGTTTCAGTACCATTTTGGTCACAGAATGTCTGGATATTTTGTTGTGATCCACCTACCGCTTTGACATAAAACCAAAATTTCTCAGGATTTTCTGCCAAGTCAGTACATAGAACTTTACTTTCAAATTCATTGAACGCCTCTCGCATAGCCCTCCTCACACTTCATTTCGCTTCGCGTAATGTTTGTTTGTCTGCAAGGCTTTGGCTATATTTATGTTTGCTGTGAAGTTCCCTTTGCTTCCGCAGCAGTTTTTTAACTCGGTTGTTGTACCACGGTTGCTCTTTTCCATCTCTTATGATCTCGCTTGGCACATACTCATCTAATGCATATTGTACGATGATTTATTAATGTTTTAACAGTAGTGTCTGTTGCCTTGCAAAATAATAATGATTATTTTAGTGCATTTTTTAACTCTCTCAAAATGAAACGTTTAAATTGTTCGCACCTTGCTCTTGCTTCCAATATAATTACTCCATGTCATAGCAAATTCGGAGTGATGATATTTAGCTATCTCCCCGGTTTCCGTCAAAGCCAGCTGGTATGACACCATTTTTCTCCTAAAAAGATATATCATAGTACCGAGAAAGAGAGGGGAAAAATACTAAGCCTGTCTTACTAGCTACTGAGCGCTTCATAAAAAGGTAATGATGTTGCAAATAATTTAATAAAGATGCTGTTATATAACCATTCAAATGCATTCTCCAGTACTTTAAAAACAAAGAAATGACTGCGTAATCAGCCGTAAAAGAAAACCTGGTACATACTGCAATTAAAACGTACTCGAAGATAACGAAAGGTTATCAGCAAAGTGAAAACTTATGCTATTCCTTGTACGATAATGTTCCGTTAGACCAAACATTGTTGCACACAGATATTTGTATGTGTTGAGATGATTCATTAATATTGTTGTCATAGGAAGCTACATTTTTTGTGTTTTGTGAAGTGCACATTTTCATATTTACGAACATTTGAAGCACGTTATCAGTCTTCGCGCTACTCAGAAATCTTATCAAGACCTAATTCATAATTTGTTCATCTTTGTCAGGTAGTACTGGTACTGCATTACGGATAACTGAAAATAGCATATACATCTACATCAATACCTTGTAGCATTCTTTGCCAGTGTAACACTTAAACTAATGTAAATGTATAGATGAATTTTGCAAAATACTGCAGAACAATCGATTAGCGCATTGTCGAAAGATATACCAACGTTGCTTGTCTCGAAACGACTCCATAAATGGAGTGAAAAGAAGATTTGATTAGGATACAATCCGTTTCCTTTTCAAAGGAATCACACTGCCATTTGGCTTAGTTAAATTACGGAAACTGCGGAAATGCTGGATGGTCGTCCAGAGGTTTGGATCCTCCACCTGCCGAATGCGTGTCCAGTGATTTCATCAGGCCGCCTAAAGCTTCAGTAGTACATTTACTCACTGTTTATAGCTTGAGAGAAAATGCCACAAATTCCACCCACTTTCCCCTCATTATATCTGTCGACTCAATGCCCTCTTCTTTTGTGGCAGTGCCACGAAGGCAGCACCAAGATGATGGCCTTGGAGTGATTCTGAAAGTAGTATAGAACAGAGAAAACACTTACACGAATTAGAGCTCATTACCAGCTATTAAGAGCGTTGCAAACAATAATCGTGAAATAAATATGAAATTAACTTCGATATAACGCAAGATGGTAAAGGGAAACGACCTTCTTCAAATAAAATTGGAAAATATAAAACTACATTATGAAGCTAATTTAAACGAAAAAACTTAAACATCCTTTTTGTGTGTTTTAATAAGAGCTTGACTAAAATACACTTTATGTGATATTAAATGCGGACAATCATAAAATAACTACTACATCAAAACTCAGCGAAGCAAATGTGGTGTTTTATTATATTTGGAGTAGTTTATAGTTTTCTTCCCTTGCCACGGTGCAAATGACCTTTAAAATATTGTCAAAAAAAGTTTTCTAAATTTTCTTATTTTTTTATCTTTTTTTTCAGTTGGACAGTAATTAAATTAAATTTCCACCTGCAGAAAAAGTTTCAAACTGCTTCGTACTGACGGAGTCAATCTACCACGCTTCTGTTAAACTATCCTGTACTCTATAGTCTCTCAGTAGGCGCTGAAGATTCCGCTCTGAAGGCCAGTTCTAAGAATTTTTAAGGTTGTTTTAACGAGTTATTTGGCGTTTTTCTTCTCTTTCAGATCAGATAGGATTCTCCAGAATTTCTGTTTCACTCTCTTCTGTAAGTGTCTCCAAACAAGTGCACAGTATTTGCAGAAGAAATTACGAATAGTGATACATGAAACATTACAAACGATGAATTAGTGATAAGACTAAAAATCGAATAGGTCATAAAGCTAAATCTTTAATGCGTTTATAAACTTAAATGGAATTACTATAGGAATTAAATTTATAACTGGAAACATTTCTGAAAAGTACTATGTCCAATATACTAAATTAACAGGGCTGATAATGGAATATTTTCCCTACAGTTCTCTCTTTGGTACAATACTATTTTATCTCTCAACTATCGCTGAAAATTCTTGAGGTATAACGAAACGCCTTCATAAATATTTTGGTGGTTGTTAATCTTTCAGTCTGACGACTCCTTCCACTACTTCTGACTTGCACTAATCTCGTGGTACCTTTATACCTAATAAACCCAATGTCCTTGATAATCTGTTTCTGCACATTATGTAGACGTTGCCTGCCCCATGATTTTTCCATCTTTTCTGCTCAAAAGAATTGCTCCTGGTTTTATAGCACACATTGCTCTATATTGACCCTTATTCTCATAAGAGATTTTCATAGATGTCCTCGTTCACTCATTCTCTTTTGTATTCCGTGTATCCCAGTTATTTCAAAACACAGTTTTTTCATTTGTTCTGTAACTGCACATTTCTATTTACTTGTTTTCTTTCTGACAGCCGCTGTTCCTGATCAGTACTACTCTGTGTTCGCTGTGTACTGTAACAGAAACATGATACCCAACTCTTACGCCTATGAATTTCTTCTCAAATGGAGCAAACGTCTACTGCTGAATGTTTCCGCTTGTGTTACTGTCGTTTCGATTTCTTTTTTATGTGCATCGAAGTCCCGCTCACCTAGCTCAACTGCGTTTTCTTTCATTTATCGAAATTCTGTGACAACATTTCTAAACTGTCGACTGAGAAGCTTGGCATTGGTATCTATTATTCTCAAAATCTTGTTTCTGTGCACAATTTCATTTTTTGTTGTATTTATTGCTCCTTTGATACACAGTTAAAAACTAATCAGATAAGCCACAGCCTTAAGTGTCTATCTTGGTTCCAAATGATGTTTTCTAGAACATAACTGTTCCTTTCTTTTTATTTTTAATTGTTTGCATATGTTGACATGGAATATATTCGTTCAAAATATATTTGTTTAAAATGTACTCAATGATAGCAGTTTTACTGAAAATTAAACTTATGCTGCGTTATGGGTAGAAAGCTTCATATGTAACACGTTATTTCAAAAAATGGAGCTAATTTATTTTTTCCAAGTTTGAAATACTTAAAGATGAATACATTACTGTGGAGAAGCTGCATATGATTTTGTACATTCCCTAACAACGTCGATCATGATATCATTTTCTGCTTGAAGTTATTACATCATACTGTCTTGGTAAGATGATCCCTTGTCATCACATTCCGATTTGTACAATGCTTACGATCTATTCTACTGAAAAGTTGTAAAGCTTTCTTCTACAATAAGTTCCACGATTTATTAGTTAACATTTACACAAAACGCGAGAAATACTGGACTCTGTAGTAACTAGATCGATTACAGGAAATAAAGCAGGACAGATTTATTTTGACTTCTGCCATCCGTTTTGTGGTATCCTCATAGTGAATGCCACTTGTACTTAGTTAAACATTGATAAAACCTTTATAGTTGAATTGCTACTGCAGTTATACTGCTGTTATTTCTACGACAGCTGTTATTTCTACGACTTTTATAAAGTTTTACGGGCATATGTATATATATCATGCAGAAAATTTTTAACGGTCAGGTAACAACTGTGAGTTGTTTTATTAATAACCTGGTGTAACTTTAACGTTACAATGTTTCCGGCGAAAAACAAACGCACACAAATGTACACATGACCGTTGCGGCTTCAGTTAGTATTTTATGTTTTGCAGTTCAACTGGTGTTGCGTATTTGAGGCCTTCAGTCTTTTCCCGTTGCCTCTGTTATGGATAAAAGGTTTGGCACTCGCGTTGAATTTGCTATTATTCTTCGATTTTGTTTTAATTGATTTCTTTACATAATGTTGTTTAATTTATTTAATTCAGTTCTAATTGACAAATTCATTTATATTTTACTTTGAGAAGTGTACGTAATATTCACGGATTGAGAGCACACGAGAGGACACACAAAAAGCTATATCATTGGACTTCATATCTCCACAATTAAAGTAGAATATCGTCCGTCCATTGCTTGATAAGTTTATGAGACTGAAATAGTGGTATCTGAGATATGTTTTGTTGAACAAACGACACTAAAGTAGAAGTAAGGCATTCGCCACATGGTATTTTAAAAACAAATACGGTTTTAGTGTCTAAATGCCATTGGTGGATACAGCTATCATCGGAGTTTGGTTTATGGTAATAACAGAGATTTGGAAAGACGAAAAAGCAGAAAACTGAAGCGTCTGAGACGTGTTGTTACGGAAGGATGCTGAAAATTAAGTTGGGCTGATAAGAAATGAGGAAATCCTTAGAAGAATCGGTGGAAAAAGAGGAATATGTCGGAAACTCCGACTAAAAGATGGGAGAGCGTGATGGAAAATGTGTTGCATCACAGAGGAATATCTTCCAGGCCACAAGATGACTCAAAAAAAAGTAATAATAGACTCGGCGTAACGAAGGCCTGTTACAAACAAAAACAAGACTCGGGGATTCATTCGTTGACTGGGTATTTTAACCCTGTCTCGAGGGTGGCTTCTTGAAGGGAACGAGCTGGTTTTCTAATGACGTGACATTTTGACTTCCTTCAATGGCATCATCAGCTACAAAATAAAATTTCCAAAACAGCGTAAGTGCAGCCATTGAAGAATTTCTCCTGAACAGCTAAGCCCAATACATAATCTCCTGCATGCGCCATGAGGTATACACTAACCACTTAGATATACGAGGTGACTCCAGAAAGTACACCGGTGTGTAGAACTGAAGGACGAAAATTAGTTACGCATGATGTCTCACTGACAAGTAACACAGCTCGATGATATTTGGACCATACATCGAAAGAATCGCTAGCGTGTTTCACAGAACGTAGCTGAAAGAAATATGCTATGAGATGAACACATATGACACTTTTTATTCGAAATTACTCATTACACTGAAGTTACCACTCATCATAATGGCCTCCTGGACATTAAAAAAGGCGGAAAATATTTTTTAATAGCGTGTGTGATCACCGAGGACTGCGATGCATACACTACAACGTGCCCCCATGCTGGCCACGAGGCTGGCAATGAATTCTTCTGGTATGAGAATGCAGGCTTTCTCGGCGAATCTCGATGATAAAATCTTCTCGGGTTGAGAACCGAGTCAGTGTGTTGATTTCCAGCAACGTTTCAGCAAGACTTCGCCTGAAGATGGCAAGTAAGAAACTTGCTGAAGCGTTTGCTGGAAAAGAACACATTGACTCGGCTCTCAACCCGAGAAGATTTTATCATCAATTCTTCTGGTAGATCGTTCCGTTCCTCCACCAGCGCGGCTGACATCTGTTGGGTGGTCATTGCTGCACGTTGACACGCTGCAATACGCCTCACGAACGCATCTCACATGTGCTCGATGGGAGCGCAATCGATGGAACGGTCAGACAAGTCCATTCGTCGATTATCCTGGTATTTTAAGAGCTTACCCTCCTTCGATGCTCGATAAGGCTACTCATTGTCAACCATAAAAATGAAGAAATAAGCAAATACACTCCTGAAAATACGTACATGGAGAAGGGGGGAGGGACTGTACAGCGTCGCAAATACGTTGACCGGTCACTGTACCATGTACAGAGAATTGGAGGTCAGTATGCAGTCCACAGCGCGTGGTCTTGCGGTAGCGTTCCCGCTTCTGGGGGTCCCGGGTTCGATTCCCAGCGGGGTCAGGGATTTCCCCTGCCTCGAGATGACTGGGTGTTGTTGTGTCGTCTCCATCATCATCATTCATCCTCATTACGGTCGGAGGAAGGTAATGGAAAACCTGCTCCGCTAGTTCCTTGTCTAGTACAGTGGTGCGGGTTTCCCGCATCGTCCCCTACGCTCCTCATCATAATCATGTTCATACAATATTAAACCAATCATACCATAACACCTAGAACATCGGAACAATCATGTTCGACCGTGCTGCACATACCCTCATATAACGAGACGTGGAAGCACGTAATGGACCCAGAAACGTCGTCGAACATGATGGTACCTTCTGTACCATACCGGCGCAGTTCTTTCTATGCACGGCCCAACTTTCATAAAGCTATGTTACTTGGCGGTTGGTGGTGACACATAACGTGAAAGTTACTTTCATCCTGAAGTGTTACACACCAGCGTACGTTACAAAGTGTGACGGCAGGCCAAGTAAATTATACTGATTCTGCAACATACGTCAATGTTACACGGTTACATGACACTGTTTTCCTGCACAATCTTCAGGTCTCAGTAAACAACGGCCGGAAGAGTCTAACAGTTGCGAAGTTCCTCGACAATAGACATCCGTTCATTGGTTATGGAGTCTTTCGTAAACAGCTGTATGACCGTCCTTATCGACGGAAAATCTGCGACTGCTGCGAATCAGTTCCTCGATTCCCCGGTTATTGTAGCCTGTTGCCGACGTCGGTGGCCTTCCTTCCCGATCAGCATTACCCACATCTGTGCGGCCTTGTTTATACCATTTCATTACGACTAGACGCGACATTGCGTTTGATCCTTATACTGCCAGAATTCCACGGTGAATCCATTTGCAATTTAGATGTTTTGACCAAAAAATACTCTATCCCCTACACACTCATGTTCGGAAAAAAAACAGAACTTCTTGAAGGACCAGAGGTAAGACGTTCATGGTCACAGGACTTGTTCATTATAACGCTCTACAGAAATGAGTAGCTTTCGAACCATGTCGACTTGCGAGTTCAGAGTCAACACGGGGCAACACCAACTACCCGTAAAACGTGCCTGTGCCGCTCGTTATCGCTATAAACCGAAGGTAATCCATCAGTGTAACTTGAGCAGACGTGCAGGATACCTCGCAGATGTATGCGCGATCCGAACAGTCAAGTCAGTTAGTCTGAAAAAGGGTCCATTATGGGCATGAGAGAATGTGATGCATCTATCTGGGAAATTGCTTCTCGTGTAGGACGAAGTACTTCGGGAGTGCAACGGTGTGTGCAGAATGGTTCTCTGAAGGCCGTAGAACACGACGAGATGGACCAGTTCGCACCACCCAGATCACCCCCCCCCCCCCCCCCCGAGAAGATCGACACCTCGTCCGAATGGCATTGTAGGGAAGATCTGCTCCCTCCTCGGCTTTGGCGCAACAGTGGAACTATGTAACACATCCTACATTATCAGGGGTGACAGTCCGTCGCCTTATATTTGGCATGGGTTACGTGCGCGTCGTCCAGTTCTCCGATTGCTTTTGACCCTTTGACGTTTGTGCAGAAACACCATAGTCAGTAATAGTGTATGGAACGACGTCACTGGGAACAGGAATGGCATCAGATAGTGTTTTCGGACGAATCCAGGTTCTGTTTCTTTGAAAATGATGGCCGCATTTTGGCTCGCCGCAGACAGGGATAGCGACATCACAGTGACTGCATTCGCATAAGACATACAGCGCCAACTCTAGCCCTTATGGTGTGGGGTACTATTTTATAGAACCGCAAATCATAGTTGGTACCTGACCAGGGCACCGTGATCAGTGTGACCTATGTGAATGAGATCCTGCGACCTACAGCCATATCCTTTCTGTACAACAGCATAGATGCCATTTTTCAGGAAGACAATGGACGACATGTTGCTGCACGAACACATGTTGCCTTCTTGGTGTCACAGGATGTCAGCCAATTGCCCTGATCCGCCAGATCATCAGACTTGCCGCCAATCGAAAATACGTGAAATATGGTTAAACGGCGGGTGAAGCGCTGTGGCCCAGTGCCAAACACCACAGATGAACTTTGGAACCAGGTGGATGAAACACAGATAGCTATACCACAGGATGCCACAAACGCCTTGCACTCGACGATGCCACCATGCGTGGAACAAGTTATCAGGGCCCACGGCGGGGCCTGTGCCTACTAGGCAAACGGACACATACTGAACCGAGGTGACTGAAATGCTAATCATTTCTGCAGAACATACTAATGTACCCGTCCTGTGAATATGAACGCCCATTCTCTAGATGTTCAAGGTGTCCTGTTTTTCCTGAACATGAGCGTACTTCAACTGTGGAGCGTTTCCAGTTGCCCCGCTATTTAACTGCCACACAGTCATGCATCTGTACCGCAGCAGAACTGTCTGCAGGAAGTCCAAAACATGTACCCTCTTCTGACAATGCGCCGCTCTTGATGCTCGTTGTTCTATGCCTTGGACGACATGAGTAACTTACTTTTTGAAGAATCCTCATATCAGCAATGTTCGAAGGTATCCCGGTCAATTAAGTCAGTATCACCTCAATTTTTATTTATTCACGTAGTCGGTTTTATTCAAAGCCTCGTACCTTTGTGCTTACTGACTTAACGTTTAATAAACCTCGGATAGCGTCGTGAAATATGTAAAAGCCATTAACTTGGACACTTGCCGTTTCGGAAAGAGAGGACTCGAGGAAACATGTATTTATCACTGCTTATAACATAGGAAGTTATTTGTAGTGTATTGTATTGTATGTTAACCGGGCGCCTAGAAACGACGCGGAGGCTCCGTCCCCGCCACGACGACTACCGCAGTCCACTTCACCCCTCCGCCGCCCCACACCGAACCACTATTTCAGGGTTATTGTGCGGTTCGGCCCCATGTGGACCCCCCTCCCTTCCCCCCCTCCCCACACACACACACAGGGAACGTCTCACAACAGACGAGTGTAACCCCTATGTTTGCGTGGTAGAGTTAAAGGTGTGTACGCGTACGTGGAGAACTTGATTGCGCAGCAATCGCCGACATAGTGTAGCTTAAGCGGAATAAGGGGAACCTGCATTCGTCGAGGCAAATGGAAAACCGCCTAAAAACCATCCAAAGACTGGCTGGCTCACCGGACCTCGACGGAAGTCCACCGGGCGGATTCGTGGCGGGGACCAGGCGCTCCTTCCCAATCGGGAAAGCCGTGCGTTAGACCGCACAGCTAACCGGGCGGGCTTATGATGTTCTTTACTTTGCATCATAAATAAACAAAAAAGTCAGTTGACATCGGCTACGTATAAATAACAGCAGTAATGTGCATTAACATGTCACACCGTTGCCCACAACATTATTAGTAGCAGAATCCTTAATCTGACACTCATAGACACATAGCTGAATCAAATAGACTGGGTAAAACCTGTGAGCAGCAGCTGTCAAACTTGAGTTTGCATCTTTCAGAAAACTGCGGCACACAAACAAAACACCGCATGACCAGCAGTTCTCCTTTCTATGGAGGCTCCATAGAAGAGGTAGTGCTTGAAATTTTATATTCCTGGCACACTCCTGACAGTGTGGATCTCGGAATATTGAATTCCTAACGATTTCCGAAACTGAACGTTCCATACATTTAGATGCAGCTACCATTCCGCATTCAAAGTGTGTTAATTCCCATCGTGTGGCCATAATCACGTCGGAAACATTCTCATATAAAATCACCTGAGTACAAATGAGCGCTCCGCCAATGTAATTCCTTTTTTTTTTTTTTTTTTTTACATTGTATGCGCGAAATTACAGCCACGCCAATGTACTGCCCATATATGTCTTGTGCAGACGATACTACTGCCATCTTGTATATGTGCATATCGCTATCCCATGACTTTGTCACCTCAGTGTGCTCTCTGTAAGCAAATATTTACAAAATATGCATGTATGATAACTGGTTGATTTCTTTGTCAGTCCGCAGTCTCCCATTTATTGCATGGCAGCGAGTTACCTCGTGGATGGTACTAGGGAATGGTCGATTTGGTTTATTTGGAGAACTCTAAGAAAGTTTAGGTCATCTATAAAGGAAAACGTGTATAGAACGCTGGCACAACCCGTTCTGGAGTACTGCTCGAGAGTCTGAAATCCCCACCAGAACGGAAGAAAGGAAGATGTCGAAGCAGTTCAGAGGTGGACTGCTTGATTCGTTAGCAGTATGTTCGATGAATGCGGGAGTATTACGGAAATGTTTCGTGAACTCAAATAGAAACGGCGGAGGCAAGAAGTTCTTTTCGCGATACGCTATTGAGAAAATTTAGAAAACCACTGACTGCAGAACGATACTGCTGCCGCCGGAGTACATTTACTGTGTGGACTACGAATATAAGAGAAGTCGCGTCATACGGAGGCAAAGAGACAGTCTTTTCCCCCCGCTCCATTAGCTAGTGGAACAGGAAATGGAATAACTAGCAATGGTAGAAGTTACCAGCTGCTCTATACGGTATGTTGGGCTGTGGAGTATGTTTGTAGATGTGGATGTAGCTGGTTCCCATTCTAATTATTCTAGCATGTATCGATAACGAGCAGGCAGAAAGACACCTGTCGTCCACTTCAGGCAAACTACAAGTATTTTACCTCTTCTAACTGTGGCTTATATTTCATATAAACAAAATTACGAACGTAAATAACCACATCGGACAAAAAGAATTCCCGGCCGTTGTGGCCGAGCGGTTCCAGGCGCTTCAGGCTGGAACCGCGCGACCGCTACGATCTCAGGCTCGAATTCTGCCTTGAGCATGGATGTGTGTAATGTCATTATGTTGGTTAGGTTTAAGAGGTTCTAAGCTCTAAGGGACTGATGACCTCAGGGCTCGGAGCAATTTGAACCATTTGAACAAAGAGAATTGTTATCCACCAGAAAAAAATCACGCTAATACCACGTAACAGCATCCCCAGTCTAGAGAAGGGCTTCATTTCAGCGAGGAAGACAATATTTAAGTTCCTTCGGTTATGTCATATGTAGATGAAGCGACTCTTTGATGATTAGATTCCATAGAAGTACCAAAATGTGAGGATGTTGATTGCTCCGTTTGACCCGCTGTTCCGAATAGTCCCAGATATTTTATATGGGATTAAGGTCGAATGATTTTGTAGCAAGTTAAGGTGCCATACGGTGCCTGAATGTCCATAAAGCCAGGAACGTCTGCTTCCAGCCTTGTGAACACGGCTGTTGTAATCTGGGAACATGGGAGAGTTCACATCATGCTCGTTACGAAGTTGTAGGAGAAAGGACAACATTCGTCACCGACAGTATTGGAACAGACAGCATGATTCATGTTCATGGTGACCTAAATGAACGGACAAGTCGCGGTGCAAAAAAAGAAAAAGCTCCAAAACATCAAAGAGCCTCCACCGATCTGAGCTGCAACGTCCACAACAAAAAAAGGCGAAATTGCGACTCATTTGACCACACTTCCAGTTCCTATGTTTTTTTATCTCAAAGAACCGTGCAGCTTTAGTGTCTTTGTGAGGTTCCCGACTCCACACATCCATCGCACGCAATTCTTCCCGTTGCGTCTGCTCGGAAACTACTTGAAATGGATCTGCGTTCACTTCTAGCAGCAATTCCTGTCGGGTTTGAACTGACTGTAATTAAGAAGGCGTGACATTCGTCTCTGGTAACGGTCGTTTACAATCATTTTACGACGACTGTTCTCACGCCAGGTTAGCAGGGCTTGCAGAAAAATAATGCCTCCAGATATTCTGTTGTCAACATCGGCTGAGGTATGACACATCATGCAAATTATTCGGTCGACTATCCCTCTTCGCTGTTGCAAGTTGCGACCGTCGGTCAATAGTAGGATCCAATTTATAACGCGTGACATGCGGTCTGCGGCTTAACTATGTTATTGCGTGAGAAACAGCTTTCTGTAATCGAGTTTCTAACTCCAGAAAACGTGCTTCCAATAGAAATCCATATCAGAAATGTAAGTAGGCTGTTTATGTTTTCATATTGGTAACGCCACGTAGCGCTCTGTATGAAAATCACTAGCTGTGCTGTGTGCAGTCAGTGGCTGGTTGGCATTGTTGTAATACTCGCCATTGTAGTGTTGGGCAGCTGGACGTGAACAGCGCGTAGCGTTGCGCAGTTGGAGGTGAGCCGCCAGCAGTGGTGGATGTGGGGAGAGAGATGGCGGAGTTTTGAAATTTGTAATACTGGATATTATGAACTGCTATGTATATTATGATTTTTCAACACTATTAAGGTAAATACATTGTTTGTTCTCTATCAAAATCTTTCATTTGCTAACTGTGCCTATCAGTAGTTAGTGCCTTCCGTAGTTTGAATCTTTTATTTAGCTGGCAGTAGTGGCGCTCGCTGTATTGCAGTAGTTCGAGTAACCAAGATTTTTGTGAGGTAAGCGATTTGTGAAACGCATAGGTTAATGTTAGTCAGGGCCATTCTTTTGTAGGGATTTCTGAAAGTCATATTGCGTTGCGCTAAAAATATTGTGTGTCAGTTTAAGCACAGTCATGTATAATTGTTCAAAGGGGACGTTTCATATGGAAACTCCGCCATCTCTCTCCCCACATCCACCACTGCTGGCGGCTCACCTCCAACTGCGCAACGCTACGCGCTGTTCACGTCCAGCTGCCCAACACTACAATGGCGAATATTACAACAATGCCAACCAGCCACTGACTGCACACAGCACAGCTAGTGATTTTCATACAGAGCGCTACGTGGCGTTACCAATATGAAAACATAAACAGCCTACTTACAGAAAGAAAGCAGTGCATGTTGAAGATTGTATCGACATCGGTAATGTCCGACGTTGCGTTGTTCGTGCTTTTATTGAAGGAAGTGGTGGTGCTAACCTCAACGTTTGTGACATCTGATTTTCATCTTTTTCTAAAACTTAAAGAACATCTTCGAGGTGTACACTTCGGTAGCGATGAAGCGCGCAAAGATGAGGTCGTGGCTCCGTCAACAAAGTCGAACATTCTACAGTGACGATATTAACAAACTGGTCTCGTTGGGAGAAATATGTTGCTCGCCAGGGTGACTACGTTGAGAAATAAAAATGTATACAGAAAAAAGCAGAATGCTTATAATGTTTGTGTTATTTCAAAAGCTTAAGAGCATAAGAAGTACATTACCAAAGTACGTGATCATATTACTGGAACACAAAAATTAAAAATTTCACATTGTAGCACCACAAAAGTTATGGATTTGTCATTTCCTGCATTATCTTTATTCTTATGTTACACCCATCAGTGGCCCCATACAGCTTTTTGTATATTCGGCAAACACATAACACTCTGCGCACATTACACGACTCAATGCTACCCAGTCAAGTAGCATCGATTTCCACGCGCTCCACTATCGATTCTTAGTAAAGATTTCAGTTTTCGGAAACATCGTGTTTTGTTATATATAGCTATTAAAAATATCATTCTCGTTTTACAGACTGAGTTGTCCGTGCTTCTGTTTCACTAGTGAAAATATTGTCCATGGCGTCCGCAAAATAAAATACGTGTTGTGACGTCTCGCACTGATGAGACATCTCGTCAGCCGAGAAAGTTAATATGTGTCACACCGCACTGCGCACCACAGATGCGCCGTTCTCCATCTCTCATAGTTGTCACGCGTTGGAAACGTTGGATGCCATGCCACGTAAATGTTAAGGGCTGCGGAAAACAGAAATGTCACTGTCACCCACCAGAAAAACTTTAAACATTCGCAATGTTGAATACCAGCAGTCGCCTTGCGTTTGGCTTTCTCAGGTTTTTTGCTCTAAAGCTCAAATTTGAAAAGACTGCAATGCTTATATTTAATGTAGATTACCGGTAAGAAATCCTATGTTATTCAACTCCAGCAAATCGTGCAGTCGCTATAGACGATCGCAATAGTCGAATATTTCAGGTACGCATCTGGAGATGATTCGCAATGATGCTACACCCTAACTCCTACTATGACCAAGGCAGATGTCAATCTCCAGCATAACCACATCAGAATGAAAAATGCTCCTATCACAGAATAAAGAAGTTGAATATGTCCTGGACAAATCTAGGAACTTAAAAAAAAGAGAACTATGTTTCCAATTATTTGGCAGCTTCAAATACATTTAAATCAAAACTTCTAGACATATTCCCACTTTTATTCCACTCCCAGAATTCTTTCTCTCCAGAATAAAATTTTAGCTGTTATATGTGTGCTCCTCAGTCATATGCCGCTATGTACTGTTTACTATGGCTGGCTAGTCTTCTGCATTTTGGACACATGATCAGGAGCATTAGGCCGTAAATTACAAGACGCAGGTGTGCGAACACCATGCAGTTAGGAGAGTTTACTGCGATTAGGAATTAGGGTTAACTTGAAAAAAGATTGACTATCCCAAGATGTTATGATCTAAATGTCTTTGAAGCAGGCAGATAAGTCGAAAAGGTAATTTCCTTCTTTTACGTCGCTAACTCTGCCCAAGATATATTCTCCTTATCTGTACTATGATAGGAGCATTTTTCATTCAGGTTCCCAACTTCTACTCTATATTAATTTTGATATTAGACCGCAATAGCTTGGCAACCGGTGTACATTTTCGTTAACTCGAGTGACGGCTGGTCCGGTATAGGTTTTTTTATTATCTTTCAAACCATTTTGGTTATACCGTGGCAACGGATAAAGCTTTCACAAAACAACGCGACGACCATAATTACATGTATTTGTCTACCTTCTCACAAAAGCCGGCCGGATCGGCGCTACGGTCGCAGGTTCGAATCCTGCCTCGGGCATGGATGTGTGTGATGTCCTTAGGTTAGTTAGGTTTAATTAGTTCTAAGTTCTAGGCGACTGATGACCTCAGAAGTTAAGTCCCATAGTGCTCAGAGCCATTTGAACCATTTCTCACAAAATTTAAAGCGATTCGCTCAAATCTGAAAGACAGAAGCAGCGCGCTGAAGAAAATACTCACATAACGTTTTTTGCACGTAACATCAAAATGAAACATATTTTCAGTTTTAGCGTAAAAAAGCATTTTTTATTTATTTGATTTACGTTAAACCGTTTCCGTGCATTATGTTCACATAATAATGAACTTTTCGTGTTACATTTAGCTCGGTATCAATTCATGTTACCTCGGCAACGTATAAAGAATCCTGGATTTAAAAAAAATCATTTCGACTTCAACTGTTTATCTACCTTCGTGCAAAGTTTATACTGATTAGTACAGTTTTGAAGTACAGAAGTGGCGCGCTTCAGAAACCTCCCAGAAAAAACATGCATGTTGGACTTAAAATCAAAATGAGGCAAAATGTTTTCAAATGGTTAAAACTTATCTTAGACCAAAATACATCGATGGACCAATTTGGAACCATCGGTCTCGCTCCCGTCCGGTGTTAGTTACTGGTGGCTGTTTTTGCACGTAAAACCGGAACGAGTGTGACTGTCTTTGCACGTGAAATACGAACAGTGCAAATACAAGTAGTGCCATTAACTGAGCACCCCAATTAAAGTCTTTTGCCAAAGGAATTAATCGATTTGCACAATGTACCTAGGCGGCAGCTGCGGTTCTTCGTTCAAACCTTGCTTAATATAGTGTAACATAGCTACGGTAAGACAGATTTTCGAATGGCAATACAAATGGCCTCTTTTCAGGGGTAAACAAGAAAACTTTTTACCCCATGTTCCTCCCTCAAACAGAAACCGAACACTGAGACCCCCACAAACCAAGATCTGCGCATGGACTTTTCAGACGCATTTTTTACAGCACTTCCGCGCTATAAAGATAAAAGTAAGAAATGATGATCTTTTGGATGTTATACAGTAGCTCTTCTTATTTTCCGCGCTTGCTCAAAACAAACTGGAGCGGAATTCTTTCTTATGCAACAGACTGTTTTTAGTTTTGTTTACTACCCAGACATGTGTTGTAATAACAACAAATGAAATGGCGACAGAAATCTTGTGTTTTGCTGATAAATTATATAAAATGCGTGTTTAAAACCAAGGAACGACGACACGAAAATAAGTGCCTTAACACGTCACAAACAACGAAAAGAACATCACAGTATAAAAAACTATGACAAGCTATGGAATGTATGGTAGCTATAAGGCTAACTAATAGCTTCGTTTGAGAAAGAAAATACAAAGAAATTCCACTAAACATAGCACATAAAGTACTGAAACATGTCTGGATAATAAAAAAAACAACAAGTGGGGTCTTATATAAGGCGGAATTCCCATTCATTCCTTTCTTGACTTAAAAAAGTTAAAAAAGAAAAAAAACTAAGAAATCTGCACCGAATTTGGTTGGCCTCATCTTTTGAATCTATCTTATGTGGTATCATTCATTAAGCATACTTTGGACACACCATTTGTTTGTTTATAAAATTATGTTTTTCAGCCGGACAGGCTTGTTTCATTAATCAATATTAATAACAGTTTTCAGTGTGGCATGTTGCAGTTAAATAAGCAAATTACAGAAAATCACATAGGAGTAGCATTTTAAAACAAGTAAAACAAGGAATTTCCCATTTTACTACTACTTACAAACAAATTATCAATTTAGATTATTTCTTAATTCACAGTAAATACCCTTTATAAAACTGCATATTTGGCTGAGGTGTTTTAACCAAAACAACTAACATGTTCCCTCACAAACATATACATACAAATGTATTTATATTTCCTGAATGATGGTTAATACCTTGAGGCAAACAGGATGTTGGCAGTTCACTTTTTACTCAACTGAATTAGTGCATTTCATTACCAGACGGTGTGTCGCGAGTGTTTTGTCAACGAGTAGCTCACGGCTTTCTTGCTTCTTGCATGAGACAGCAGGTGGTGACATGGCTGGTCTGGCCAGGTACTTAATGTCAGTAGCTCTTTCAAGTTCTTGTTTCCTGTCCGACCACCCTGTGAGCGACCTTATTGCATATGATGAATTATTTCACATTATATGTGCCAACGAAGTGTCCGCAGTAGGAACACTTCTATATCTGTCGTCTCTCTCGACGTTGTGCACAATTCAAGTTCGACATGTTCAGAGTTTTCATTTGCCTGCTCAGGTTCCTCAGTCCACCAATCGAACTATTTCTAAACTTATTATTGAAACGTGTTTTCGGCACGGGCCATCATCTGTATATCAGAAGAAAATGTAACACACATTATCACGTCACTCATTAATGAAAGTAAATTTGTGGAACACTTATAATAAATTAAGCATAGCGTTAGATGTTAATCAGAAATTTAATGAATGTAGAGGAAGGAAAATGCCCAGTGCAAGACATATCTAATAATATAGTAATAACAAGGTTAGAGGCATGAACAGAGGATAACAGGAACTTGTTGAAGAGTTACCTCCTGAAATTTATCATCTTCGAACGAGTAAAAATACGTACTAGGAGCTACCTGTGGAAGCGTTAGTCGATAGTGTGGAAGGGATCACGTATGGAACTTGCTTCAGTGCTAGGTTAATCTATAGTAAGTGCTGTTAATAAGTGATAAATGCAAAAACGGCCCTAGTTTTACATTTTTCAATTGTCATGACGACAGTTAGTGCGATCCTATTCCTCACAAAATTGTCAAATGCACGACAATTTTGTTGATAGTTAAAAGTTCAACCACTACATTAGTTTTTTTTTTAATTTTCGGCGCACTTATCACTAATATAATATGAACAGAACTATTGTGTAACGGATAAACGCTCCCCATTATATTGTACGAATGCAATGAAAGATTTATCGATGTTATTTAATATTCCAGACAGCATCCTCAGAATATTAAGTAATTACATTGTTCATTGATATGCGGTTTGCTGTGTATTTTAGTATCCTAAACAGTCACATACGTAAAAAGTTATTGTCGCATATGATCAGTAAGACACTTCGGACTGATCTGCAGTTATCCATCGCTGGTTTTCTCCGCTGATCCAAGAGGCAGTCCTCAAGAATGCAATATAGCCTGAAGCGACGAGTGCTGTTGCCTAGCATTACATAGATGTACTTTCTAAAATGTGTTGTGTCAATAGAAACATCATGTGCTCTGTGACGCTGAACTATGCACTCTGTCACGTAGAGCACCAATATAGAATCAACTAAATGAATAACTGAATGCTTTCCAAGAAGCAAAAAAGCCGACTTAAAGACAGAAGACCTGTTTGCAGGAAGAGGTAAGAGACTGAAGACTTCAATTTTATTTACTTCATGAGCATTGGCTACGCACTTACAATTATCATGGCTTACATTTGACGCTGCACATACATGTGTTTTGGTGTTTGTGAAAGACAAATTCGATTTTCATTTACTATCCAACACAAACTTTATGAGTGTCTCGCAGTTCCAAAAGTCAGTTGCTAGATTTCTGCATTTACATCTACATCAGTGCCCCGCAAACCACCTGATGATGTGTGGCAGAGGGTACTTCTGCTATCACTAACCAAGCGCCCTCCCCACTCCCCCCCCCCTCTCTTTCCCTGTTCCACTCGCGAGTAGAACGAGGGAAGAATGATTGTCTCTAATCCTCTGTATTAGCTCCAATCTCTCGAATTTTTTCGTCGTGGTTTTTTGCGACATGTTTGTGGAAGGAAGTAATACGTTGTCCGACTCTTCCCGGAATGTAATGTCACGAAATTTCAAGAGTAAACCTCTTCGTGATACACAACGCCTCTCTCGTAGCGTCTGACAATGGATTTCGTTGTCAGTCCTACCTAGTAAGGATCCCAGATTGATGAACAGCACTCAAGAATCGATCAAGAAAGCTTCTTGTAAGCTACTTCTTTCATGGATGAGTTACATTTCCTTAAGATTCTTGCTATGACTCTCAGTCTAGCATCTGTTTTCCCTAGTATTTGTTTTATATGGTCATTACACTTACGGTTACCAGAAATTTGTCATCAACAGTGTGTTTACAGCAGTGGGTTTTTTCCCGTGTATGGGGAATACGTTACGTTTATTTCCATTCGGTATAAACTGCCAGAGTCTGCACCATTCATCAGTCCTCTGCATGTCATTCTGCAACTATCGATACTGTCTTCTGACATTGCTACTGTCTTATATACAACCGCATCGTCTGCGAACAGCTGTAAAGAGCTTCTTAGGCTTTCTACTTGATCATTTACACGGTAAACAGTAACAGTGCTATCACACTCCCTTGGTGTACTTCAGAAATTGCCTTTTATGTGTCGATTTTGTTCCGTTAAGTGCGTCGTGTTGAGTTCTACCTGCAAGGAAATCTCGAATCCAATCGGAAATCTGGTCCGACACTCGGCAAGCTCGTATTTTTTTCACCGTTTCTGAATGTTTACACGAGATTGATCGGCGAATTCGTAAATCATAGTCTGGCGTTGTTTCCTTCACATTCGGTTAAATAAAGCAAGGTCTTACGGTGTCATTAACTGAGAAATGCATTGCAAGTTAAGTTTTGTAATGTAACCTGGAGGGTTCCTTCGTTTTCAGATTACTGAGCATATTTCCTGTGCACAATATGACTATTATGTCTGGCTTGGATGTGATGTGTGCATTGCCCGCATCTCGTGGTCGTGCGGTAGCGTTCTCGCTTCCCACGCCCGGGTTCCCGGGTTCGATTCCCGGCGGGGTCAGGGATTTTCTCTGCCTCGTGATGGCTGGGTGTTGTGTGCTGTCCTTAGGTTAGTTAGGTTTAAGTAGTTCTAAGTTCTAGGGGACTGATGACCATAGATGTTAAGTCCCATAGTGCTCAGAGCCATTTGAACCATTTTTTTGATGTGTGCATCAAGGGTGTCATTTGCTCACAAATCACGAGACGCTTAGGGGATTTTATGGATATGGCACAAGAAATGTTACAAAGTTTTATTATCTCTAAATTTATGCCATCACCGCCAGGGCAGTGCTACGGACAGCCACAAATCAAAGTGTGACTCTTGTCTCACCATCTAGAATATCCAGTGTATGGTGTCATGTCAAGTCTAGTTTCGATATACAAAGTCATTTAGAAAACAGTTTGCCATTGAAAACGCGTTTCAGCCAAGAACATGCGGTTTTCCTTTGACCGCCGGTTTGAATGTTGACATCTTATTCTTGTCGACTAGTATCAGTTTCACCAGCAAACAATATTTGTGGGAAACCATTAGCTCTATTAACTCAATGTCCTTCATGAAGGTATTAGTTCCACCAGCTCTTACCAAATAACCACACTTACTGTAACAAGTGATCGTGACAAATACAGATGTTTATGGCACCTGTGGGAGTAAATCTCTGTAACTGTCGTAAATTGTGCACAGCTCCCTCATATTTAATAGAAAATTGTTGGCGTAATAGAACTGAATGACACGTAAGGTGACTACAGAAAATAAAGCTTACTGTCACTCAGTGGTCCCGCCAGTCCACAACAGACGATGATCATTTACCTGCTTTGCTTAATCAGTGTCATGATTGCGGAGATAAAACCGTATTACCTGTTAAGGGATCTCGTTTTACAAGTGCTCAACGTTTTTCCTGTATGTACAGTTTCGTTGAAGGAAGTTCATGATGATACGTTTAAATAACTTCCGGGAATGCAGCAGAGTAGCGTACTCAACAGCTCCAGAAAAAAGTCAAGTTTCATACGACATATACAGTTTATTTGCAGAGATCCGTCTAGGTTTTACTTCAAAATTTCCGACGTTAAGTACTGGAAATGACAAGGTTTTTGCTTGATAATTATGTTCATTCCACCAAAACGTCTGCAGTCTGGCCCGTAGAAAAACCTAAGCACTAGGCGGAGAAAAATAAGCTATAGCTATATATATTTGTACAAGCGTATGTCATAGTTGTATTTATATTCTTTAGAGGACTACCAAAGGTGCTTCATTGGCCACCAAGAGACACTTGTAGAAAGGGCCTATTTCTGGAGTTAACATTCTAAGCCCTAGATAAGCCGTCTGATACAGACAGTATTAATTCGTTATTGTGGAATCCTGATCGACAGAGAACCGAGCGTGGCGCAGCCGCGCGGGATTAGCCGAGCGGTCTAGGGCGCTGCAGTCATGGACTGTGCGACTGGTCCCGGCGGAGGTTCGACTCCTCCCTCGGGCATGGGTGTGTGTGTTTGTCCTTAGGATAGTTTAGTTTAAGTAGTGTGTAAGCTTCGGGAGTGATGACCTTAGCAATTAAGTCCCATAAGATTTCACATACATTTGAACATTTTTGAAGTGGCGCAGTGGTTAGCACGTTGGACTTGCATTCGGGATGACGACAGTTCAAATCTAGCCATCTACATTTAGATTTTCCGTGAATTCCTTAAATCGCTCCAGGCAAATGCCGGAATAGTTGCTCTCGAAGGTCTCGACCGATTTCCTTCTCCAACTTTGAAAAAATCCGAACCTGTGCTCTGTCTCTAATAACCTCAATGTTGACCGGATGTTAAACTCTAATCTTCCTTCTTTCCTTAGTCGATAAGGCATCACAATTTATTCACTACCGCCAGAATGGTTATTCTGTTATTCTAGGCTAGACCTGACATCTCTCTCATGATTACTAGATACATTAAACCATTAAAAATCAGGTGAGGTAGAAATTTTCATACATATCTACGTCCGCCGCTCGTGGTCTCGCGGTAGCGTTCTCGCTTCCCGAGCACGGGGTCCCGGGTTCGATTCCCGGCGGGGTCAGGGATTTTCACCTGCCTCGAGATGACTGGGTGTTTGTGTTGTCCTCATCATTTCATCATCATCCAGGAAAGTGGCGAAATTGGACTGAGCAAAGGTTGGGAAATTGTACGGGCGCTGATAACCGCGCAGTTGAGCGCCCCACAAACCAAACATCATCATCATCATACATATCTACAAATGAACAACATATTACATTTTCTATGGTCACAAGTGAGATCATTGTAGATCACCAAAAACAAAGGCCGAAACAATTTCGTGTATAAACAACAGGTGACTGCCGTGTGTCTTTCAGCCATCCCTCTATTCATAGAGTTGTAAACAATGTTACGTGCCACTTCGCCTCCAAAAACGTTTATTGTAATTAATTTTTAATATGTACTTTAATGTTGCCGTGTTATTTCGGGGGTTTATTTTAAACTACAGTATGAGTCTTAATGTCCAGCTATCAGCATTGTTACCGAGCGAGGTGGAGCACTGGTTACCATACTGGACACGCATTCAGGAGGACGACGGTTCAAACCCACGTCCGGCTATCCAGATTTAGGTTTTCTGTGTTTTGTCCAAATCGCTCCAGGCAAATGCCGAGATGCTTCCTTTGGAAGGGCATTGCCGTTTTCCTTTCTCATCCTTGACACAATCCGAGCTTCTGGTCCGTCTCTAATGACCTCCATGTCAACGGGACGTAAACTGTATCTCCCTTCCTTCCTTACTAACACTGTTTCTTTCCTGCCAGATCGTTTGTACAAAATACATCGTAACGTCGGAATTTGTGAATTAAGGGAAATGAAGGCGCAAGTTGCGAGCCGCCTCTGCTGCAAGGAAACGGTTGTGTCCAGTGGGAGGTAAGCAGCCTTTTAGATGTAAATGTATCGATTCAGTGCTGAGATTTCCGCTCCTGATAACGCTGAGCCGCATAATGCTACGGAACTTTAGAGTGGCTTAAGAGTGCTGCGCTGAAGCTTTTCTGGAGCAAAAATTTTCTTTCGCGAGAAGAGATGGAGGGAAATTCTTGAAAATGTGCAGGGAGGCTGTTTTGATAGTGATTAAACCCTTCGTTGTATGTTTGAGATCGTACGAGCGTGGACACGTGTATAACGGGAGCCGACGTATCGCTTGTACCAAGTGTGCTGACGTATATCCTTGGATTCGTTTTTCTCCCTTCCTCCTTGTATGTGTCCTTTTCTACGCTTTCCTTCTTGTGGTACGTTAAAATACGAATGCCCATTGCGTCGCTGCGATTAAAAGGTAGAGCTGAAACTTTCTACTAGATTTAGTCTTAACTTTAAATTCCATAATTACAATCTCTTCTGAGTCAGAAAACATTAGGTTTTGCGATAGGTTGTGCAGCTCAGGAGCAAAAGGCTGTTGGCTTAAATACCTTGTGACACATTTCCGAATACTTTGAATTATCAGATTTGCCTTTCATCTCGATTTCTGAGGAAAGGACCTTTAAGAGGAAGCAATAGTCCAAGCACTTAGCAAAGAAAACAAAGAAATGTATTATTTAAATTCTGGAGTTGATTTAAGCAGTATGAATGATTTAGGAAATAATTCCCGTTGATTCCCAACTAGTAAATTACTTAAAAGTAGCTATAATCAGCATCCCACGCTGCTACAGCGAAATTTCCAAACAGTATTTCTCAAATACGAATCACTTGGACATCTCGGATCACTGAGGGAAGGACATCTTTGATCACTAAGCAAATATCTGGATATTTAAAGAATAAAATGAAGATAAGCGCATCACCGATAAAAAATCATTTTTAAATAATACTTTGGGTCAGATTGTTTCACCAGAGAAGAGAATACGGTTTGGATTAGTGTACCAGCTACTGCCTTCGACTTTTTTTCCCAACACAGTACCCGAAATCTGATAGTTCTTCTCCTTTGCCGAAACATGTACAGCTCTTAAAATAATCTCTTCTCTAATATTTTCACAATTTCAGATACTAACCGAACGTTAAATAAATATGGCACAAATATTTAGAAACCCGTGGATTTAAGTCGAAAGTAAGATTGGTCTCACGCATCCAGAAATCAGTAATATCGTATTTGGGCTACATATGGCGTAGTGTATACTTTAAAATGTAGAATCTGTTGCAGTATGCACATCTGATGACATGATTTTTTTTTTACAGTTTCATACCAACATAATACGCAGTTGTAGTCCTAGATTATATTTAGCCACTATTCCTATTTTTACATAGCGTGGAATTTTTTGCTTAAATTAAAAGAATATAATTCACCAGCGGCATTATACAAAATCAAAGTAATCTAGTGTGACTTCGTGGAGTAGCGGTTATCAGAAACGACAAAAAGAAATTCACTCATGAGCACAAACGGGATTTATTCTGCATAGAGTGCGTGTTTGTGGCAAAGAGGATTTAACTTTTATTTCTCTAAATAGAAAAACGATAACTGTGAAACTAGACGGAACAAAACTCTTTTTCATTCAGAAAAAAACAATCAAGTCAACTGAAATGATTTATTTTCGGATATTTTGCTACTTTGTACCGTAACAATGATAGCGAAAGCGTTATTGGTTACAGTAATATAAGGGCGAGCAAGAATATTCAGGCGCTGGAAACCAATTACGTTGACGAATACGTATCATCTGTTAGTAATACCAACAGCGCCAGCAGCAACAGAAGGAACAGTAGGCATCTGACGTCGACTGCTGGCTAAAGCCTAGAATTTTTCGTACATTACAGCGTTCACTTGCGTACTCCCATGACGTTCCTGAATAACTTTCTAATTGCGGCGACACATCTTCTTTGGCCATTGTCTTTTCTTTTTTTTTATCTTCTAGAATTCCATGAAGAAACACGCTTGGTCCATCTCCTGTCTCGCCGATCGTCATTCCATTTTCACCACAGTTCCCACTATGTCTTACACTCTAATTTCTCCTCTGTTTACCTAATTGTTTTCCAGGCTTTCCTCGTAATTTCTGAAAGTCATTTGCCACTGTTGGCTGAGAAATCAGTTTTTGAACGAGTTTTGCTTTCAAATACCATATGTTATAATTGAAATTAGTATTATACACACTGAACCGTGGATTTATTTTCAAAGAATATACTTAAGAATTTATTTTATTTACTAACGATTCATCAAGAACATTAACACATTTAATCACACTATGTGAGCGTGGAAGTAGTTGCCAGGGAGTAACTGATGAAATCATAAGCAAATACCTTTTTAACCAATGATAATTTATTCACTTTAAAGGTACCTAAAGCATTTTTTTAAAGAAACAGATTTAAAATTATAATCAGAAAGCACCCTCTAAATATCAAATTACAATTTATTCAGAGGCAGAAAGAAACAAATTTTTGACTGTATGAGCTTTCGGGCTGAGAACCTTGCCACTCCCTTTTGACACGGCCGCAGTTACGACCGCTCACAACAACCTCTGAAAGACTACACTAGTGCAAATCTGCAACTCACCAGATTACTCTAAACTAAAAGTTTTAACAATTCACACAAGAACACAAATTATGCACCCCGTAGGAGGGATGGAAATGGTACAAAACACCCAAAATTAAAATATTAACTTTGCCACCGAAGGTGCAACTTGATTTTAACTTCCAAGATAAGTCTTACTCTGGAAGGGTGGCAACTTTGCATAGTAAAATGACCATTTAAATAAAAACCCATGAAATGAAATCTATATAAAATTATACAAGGTTGACCAAACAAGTTAGCATGCTCTACAGTACACAGATACCGCCTCTCAATATGATAGGCAAGATCAAAACATATTTCAAGAATTAGGCCGTTACACTTCAAGCAATAAATTCGTTAACACACAGAATCCGACAAACATGACAGAGGCATCTCCGAACGACAGACAGACACTAACTGCCTAACAAATGAGGAAGAGAGACAGATGAGAAAGCTGGGGACGAGAGGCTGAACAAGAAAACAGGTAGAACTTAACAAGAGTAAATCAAAGACCATATCACCAATCGCTTTACTTGTAATAAACTGCGATTTCTCGAGAAGACCTGACGCAGCACCCCAAAATCGCTCTCCCGAACCGTGCGCTGCCAGCCGCTTCAACGGACGCAGGAAGGCGCGCCGATCTCCCGTCTTTCCCGGTACGCACTAACCGACCGACTGCCCGCCCGCTGCTCCGTCCGCGACTGTTGCTCCGTCGCGACTGCATTGCTGGAGCGTCTCCCACTCACTTCCAGGCACACGACGGCGAAAATACTGGCTCGGACCCATCCATGCAGAGGAAACACGCCCACTGGCAAAACGACATCCCTGCACCAGGAAAGGGCCGAGCCAAGCTCCCAAGATGGTAACTGAAGGGGCCCAGAAGCGCTCAGAGAACCAGTTACACCACGGCGTCGCAGCTCGCACCAGCCACACTGATGACGTGGATTTACTCCTGTTGCTCTCGTGTGGACCGCGAAGCCACTAAACCTCGCTATACGGCGCGGCCCACTGAACTCACGTGGCGACCTCACATGCGCCGACGCTCAAGACGGACAAGTGTCTCAGTGCGCGACCTACCAATCGATCGATCCAACCGCCAATGACCATTGCCTGAGCAAACTCGAGCACACTGGCGGCCTAACGCGTAGACTCAGATGCAGGAACTAATCCCCGACCGGGCGGCCACTCGCTGAGTTCTCTTACTGGCGGAGTGGAAAGACTCTCATTTTGGTGGCTTTAAAGGTTGATCCGCACGACAGACACACAAGCACTCCGAACGACAGACAGACTAGCAAGCTGGGGACGAGAGACTGACCCCACACTGACTCCGACGGACTCAGACTGACCGACTGGTGAGCTCATAGCGCCCCTTAAATGCACGTAAACAGGCAACCTTTCCCCTTTCCCACCAGAGGGAGACACCAAAGCTGCGATTGCCACAGCGGCGCCACCGGCAGAAACGGAGGGCGACTGCTTCACACTACGGCGCGCTCTTCAGAACAGCAATTTTTACCACGGCTCACACACTAAACGTTTTTTTTCGTTCGAAACTATCGGGAGCACTGTATCAGATCCCATGTCTACCAAACAAAAAGCACCGTAGACCATTTTCAGTAGCATACTAAATTCAGTTTCCTTAAAACAGGAGAAATAACGAACAATCACAGTCAACATAAGTACAATGAACTGCAATGTAGTAGAAAATTAAAGATTTCAGTCGGTTCTTGAAGCTAAACCGTTGGCCAATGAAATTGCTAATAGTGGAATTTTAGTTACTGCGAGTGTACGAGATTCAGAAAGAACACACGATTAAATGGGTAGCTCATTTGTGGATATCCAGGCAGAAAAATTTTGTACCTGTAACTGACACCACTGACAGCAATAGTGGCTCTAATAGGGCTCAAACTCGAGTCGAACTAAGCTTGAATGACAGATACGAGTTCGTCACCTCATGCTGCTTCTGCTCGATGCAAGAGTTTATCATTCATAGTGGTAGGCAGGTAGTAGCGTGTTTTCAGTGGGTGAGAGGTCTGTAGATCGTATTTCGTCCAGGAGAATAGTGGAACACCCTCTGTATCCAAGTAGCTCATAACGGTGTGGGAAATATACTGACATGAGTTTCGTTATCCATAAATGTCATCGAGACGTCGAATATATGGCAAGTCACTTTCCATAGGACATAGACCAGAGTGTTCATGTTATGTACCATATCACACCCCAAACAATATAGCTAAATGCTTGGCCTGTATGATGGTGATGAATACAGTCTGGCAAGGTTCGTTCTCCCCGGAGCCTCCACACACGGACACGACCATCGCGATGCTGTACGCAGGACCGAGACTTGTCGGAAGTGATGATGATGTGGTGACCTGTGTCAAGTGGGAGCCGGGAGCCCCATTTTGATTGTCTCTCTATCCTGCCCCATGAAGAGACACCGCAACAACATTTAACGCGCTGACAGACCATGATGCTGCAGACATCTTTGCGCTGTGCATGTGGATACTCGTATTGCAGCTACATACTCCAATGTCGGCTCGGGAGACGAGGCGTGGCTGTGCGATCCAGCACAGCCGAAAGAATAATACATCTATCCTCTCAGGCGGTAGTCACGTGTTGCCTTGAGATCCTGCGTGGTATTAGGTATGACGCATCTAAACCTATCTTGTGGTAAGGTCCTATGGGACCAAACTGCTGAGGTCATCGGTCCCTAGGCTTTCACACTACTTAATCTAACTTACACAAACTTAAGCTAAGGACAACACACACATCCATGCTCAAAGGAGGACTCGAACCTCCGACGGGGGAGACGCACTAACCGTGGCAAGGCGCCGAGAACGCGAGGCTACCCCGCGCGGCGTCTAAACCCATCGATCCACATTCGCATGGCAGTTACGGGATCCCAAAATATTGCGAGCAGCAGTATCGCGCATGGATATAGCCTACCTCGGTCTCGATAGGCCATGTTTCTGCCGCTGCCAGAATTTACACACGTTCTGCCAAACGTTTCGTCTTCTTATACGAGCTATACACAACACGATCCTCTCACAAACAACCAAAATTCAAAAGCGTTTTGTAAACTAGAGTCGCCTGCTTATTCTTACCTTATATTTAGGACATAGCATAATTCCTACCTACTTTGAGCGGTTGTACTGAAAAGCTGATGAGATACATACGAGTTACGTATTACATTTCGCCCCAATTCGATGTTTGCTGAATACACTGCAATGATGCAGCTGTACTGGGCTGCGGCGCAGTTAGCCAGTGACGCTGAGTGAGAACGTCCCCTTGGCAGGTAATGGTTTCGCGTTCGCGTCTCCCAGTCTTCCGTGCTGTCTTAATCCATCAACGAATCTCACTGTGGAGTATATGCTGATCTGGAGGGAAATATTTATTGAGGGAGCAGTACGAGCACAGTTAAACAGTCACCAGTGACCAACATAAAACGACATTAACGATCTGTACTTCCTGAAGTTACGGACTCGTATGGAATCCGTATCTTGATATTCTTACCATACCGGGCTAAGCAAAGGCTGAGATTTGCTGCTGCACGAAGAGAAGTGTCACTGAAACTAAACGAGTCTTACATTGTCAATGGTCACATTGCCAAAACATAAGCTCTGTGCAACCATCACATAAGGGAACTAGTAATTTAATAAAGACCTTACCTGTGCCTTTTGCAGTTCCCGTGCACAGACTTCAGTGTATTAATAATCCCAATCACTCAGACCGTTAATAACTCTTCAGTGAAGTAACGGCTTTTCTAAACTTAGTTTTTTTCACCTACATTACACATGTAAACCTGTCGCCTAGTAAACTGGCCATGGAAATAAAACGAGATAGGAACGATGTCATATGTAGAACACAGATTCAGAAGTTTTCTTATACTTTCTTAAGGGTAATGGGTTGTAAGGGCGTTCTCCAACGCGAACCAAGTTACCCATAAGCAAAATGGCTGTAACACGTCTAACCAGAACACTATTAAATATAGTTTTCTGACACTATAGTCATTCTCCACAAGATACTGTGTGATTATTATTATTATTTGTGGGGGAGGATATAAACATCAAGATCATCAGCGCCTTGCGTGAGTGATGTACAGCCGATCACGACGAAAATCTATTGAAACATAAAAATAAATCGTTAAACGATGCTGCATTCTGTCACAAGAATTGAAAGGCAACCCAGATAAGGTGAGCATCAGAAAAGCCATCAATAAAATTCCGACGGAACGCAGCTGAATAACTACATAAAAGCGATCACAAAGTACCAGTACAGATACGGTTAAAAAGGGGCCAGGTGACTATCGTTGGTTGACTACTTAGAAATAATGGGTGACCGAGCCACTCAGTGACACATTAAAATCTCTCACCCAGTATTTTGGGAAGAATTTAGAACATCACACAAAACCTTAAAACATGCAACACACTCGCGTCATTATCAGTTAAAAGTGAAGGCATGTCATATGGGAGAAAGTTTTCGAGGGCATTGAGCGTTGAGTTTTTGAAAGAGTGAACTACCATTTGATTGCGTATTATTATATTTATCTTTTGTACTATCCAGATTTCGGATGTTATCCCATTATCAAGTACAATGCTAAAAGTTGTTAGACCATTAGTTAGTCATATTTGTCAAGGGTGTCCAAAACAGGTAAACAAGGCTAACATATGTCTTTAAGGTGTAACTGTCAAAGAAGTTTTGAGAGTTACGTCTTAAAGACATATGTTAGCCTTGTCTCCTGCTTTCGACAGACTTAACAAATATGACTTAATGATAGTCTAACAACCTCTAGCATTTTACTTGATAATGCCATAAAAGCTGAAATCTAGATAGTACAAAAGGTAAATATAGTAATTGACAGTCAAATGTCCGTTTACTCTTTGAAAGTCCTATGGGAGAACCAGATCAACCCTCAGGTCGTCATCTAAAGCACACTCGAATAAAATATGTCGCATTGGCAACTGTGTTCCACCTAGTGACACACTGGGGACTCCTCGCGACATAAGAGCAAACCATGTGTGTTTAATTCTCTGTTCCGTGTTTGTATGGTGTCCGGGAGAAAGCGAAAAACGTTTTGGTTCTGGAGGGGCATAATCCACCTATTTTTATCATTGTGAGTCGTTCTTAATATTTGTATGAGGGAAAGTTCCTGTCGTAATTCTCCAAAATAAACTCCAAGTTATGCATAGATGCTTTCAGGTTTGTTTTTGTTGTGAGACTTTATTCCTGCTCGTTGAGGATATAGAAAACATCAAAAATCGTTAATCATCTGACTCAACTGCATCTAAATTTTCTAGCCTACCTACCCGATGAAGGAACCTAACATTCCGTGTTCTTAGCAATAAAATTCCAGTTTTGACTTCCCTGAAGACGACATCCTCCTGAGCAGTACCCGGCCTGAGATTCGAATGTTGGACTATTTTACCTACGAAATATTTTACCTGAGAATATAGCCCTATTATCATCATTTAACCATACAGCATAGTTGCACGAACTTGGGTAAAATAGCGGTTGTAGTTTTACTTTGGTTTCAGTAGTCAGTAGCACCGCAAGGCTAGGTTATATTGGCTAATGTTACAAGGGTAGATTTGTCAGTCATCCAGACCTTTGAGGAGATAGTTCACGGGTGAACGACCAGACGTCTGTGCCTAATGAGCCCAATATTTCAGCAAGCGACCACGTTGCCATCATCACATCATCAAGTGCGCTGTTGAACTGACCCCTTCGGGTTCGACACGGCTCGTTTCTCTCTCCCCTGCTCCCCCTCCCCCAATCCCCGCCCCGCCTCACCCGTCTCTGTCTCTCTGTGTCTGTCTCTATCCGTCGTCTGTTCCCAGAATCTTCTCCCCCACTCCATCCATCAACATGTTACTCCAGACTAGTTTCACGCGCAATACGCCAGCTGGCGGCACCTCTGCTGTTCCTCCGCCTGTCCCCGACGACAGTTCGTTGTTTCGATTCTGCTTGCTCTTCTTAATCTGACTACTTTTATATTCCCAAGCCTTACAAAGTATGTAGCCACAATAACAGTTCATCATCGGTTTCCCTAAACGAATATCGACGGATTATTTAATGACCCGTAATTCCGATAGGCAGTGTTCCACGATTCGTGACTTGTTACGTTGCCCCAGTCTGGAATGCCGTTGGTGTTTTCGGAAACGTTCTTCGACTGTACACACTATCTGACCTATACATGTCTTGCCATATAGGCAGGTTATCTTATAGACCTCGGAATTCCATCGTTCGAGGTCGTCTTCGGCACTACCAAGCAGTGCCTGTCTTTTAGCTGGTGGGCAGTGGGCAGAAGACCATCTCCACTTTGTGTTTCCGAAAACTTCTCCGGATAATGCACCACAGAAATGAATAAATCGTCTTTATTAGGAGCTAAATACATGCACGCAGGGGCAGCCACTGTGGCGGAGCGGTTCTAGGCGCTTCAGTCCGGAACTGCGCTGCTGCTACGGTCGCAGGTTGAAATCCTGCCTCGGGAATGGATGTGTATGATGTCCTTAGGTTAGTTATGTTTAAGTAGTTCTAAGTCTAGGGGACTGATGACCTCAGATGTTAAGTCCCATAGTGCTTAGAGCCGAGCCATACACTCAAGAACTCTTGTGGACGCCGTAGCTGCTACCTTGTAAGGTACGCTGGCGAACTGTTTGTGTCAGCGCAAGAGGACGTCCGCCACAGAGTAGCGCAACAGCTGGGTCGCTGGCCACCTGCACGTGTTAATGCGTCAGCCGAAATGCTGTGTAACTAGTTGAGGATCGGACGAAATTTCAGTATTTCTAGCTTCACACTGGTGATCTTCTGTCACTAATCCATTATTTTCAACTATAAGGTTTCCAGAATGACATTTTCACTCCGCAGCGGAGTGTGCGCTGATATGAAACTTCCTGGCAGATTAAAACTGTGTGGCGGACCGAGACTCGAACTCGGGACCTTTGCCTTTCGCGGGCAAGTGCTCTACCAACTGTGCTACCCAAGGACTACTCACGCCCCGTCCTCACATCTCTACTTCTGCCAGTACCTCGTCTCCTACTTTCCAAACTTTACAGAAGCTCTCCTGCGAACCTGCAGAACCAGCACTCCTGAAAGAAAGAATATAGCGGAGACATGGCTTAGCCACAGCCTGGGGGATGTTTGCAGAATGCGATTTTCACTCTGCAGCGGGGTGTGCGCTGATGTGAAACTTCCTGGCAGATTAAAACTGTGTGCCGGACCGAGACTCGAACTCGGGACCTTGGTAGAACACTTGCCCGCGAAAGGCAAAGGTCCCGATTTCGAGTCTCGATACGGCAAACAGTTTTAATCTGCCAGGAAGTTTCAACTATAAAGTTGATTTCAGTCGATGCTCATGTAATTTGTTTGATGGATCTACTGGTTTCGACAGGCTAGCCGTTATAAATAGGCCACAAATACTTCATGACAGTGGACTGCATCAGAGCACGCTAGGAGTCATTTCCAGTATGCTCCCACCACAAAACTCTGATGCGGCTGTCGGCCAAGAAGTATTTACGGAGTATTCATAATTAGTCAGTCGAAATCGACAGAGCCACTAAGCAATTTACGTGAGCACTGAGCATTAACTCTGAAATGAGGTTGAGGCCCATGGTACACGAAGTACATGCTTCGCCGCTCCGATAAAAGTACGTATTCCAGCACGATTAAATGAAGGAAATTCAACACACGGAATTGGGGAATCTAGTTGATATGCTGCTGAATGTTCTCTTGAACACTACATACAAAGGCTTCCACGGCCCTTTCAGTTAGCTGTAAGTTAAAGGCAAACAACCGCTTCTTAATCCTTCTTGGGCGGCTCAGAGGTTGTGGTGCGTGGTGCGGCTACACGCCTTTTTTCAAGCGGCCAGCGGCACCTGGAGGAAGGATGGGAGTCGGCGCGGGGGCGGACAGATCGCGTGCCGCCGGGAGACGAAGAAACTCGCAGCGGCTGCCGGGGCGGCGAGGCCCGCTGCCGAGGCGACCGCCTGCTCCCGCGCCAGCGCCGTTAACGAGCCATATTCAATTAGCATTCCTGCGGCGAGCGATAGCATCTCGTAATTGTGGGGCTGCCTTCCACAATTAGGACGAGCCTCGCCTCGCGGCATAGCGCAGAGCCAGCGCGGCCGGCATCGCTGGCGTGGCGCGGCGCAACCACCCATCCCATCGGCTGCTCAGACCGCACCGCTCAGACAATGCCGGCACTACACGCGCCTCATTTCCACTCCCATCCCACTCTCTATTACCTTCTCATTCTCGTATTCGTATCACTTCCACTTGCACTGCTATACTTCAGTGAAGCGGCAAAGAAACTGGTATAGGCATGCGTACTCAAAGAGAGATATGTAAACAGGCAGCATACGGCTCTGCGGTCGGCAACAACAAGTGTCTGGCCCAGTTGTTTGATCGGTTACTGCTGCTAAAACGGCAGGTTATCAATATTTAAAGAGAGTTTGAACGTGGTGCTATAGTCGGCGCACGAGCGATGGGACACAGCATCCCGAGGTGGGGATGACAAGGGATTTCAGATCGATTCCGTATTCCTGGATTTCCGGAAGACTTTTGACACTGTACCACACAAGCGGCTCGTAGTAAAATTGCGTGCTTATGGAATATCGTCTCAGTTATGAGACTGGATTTGCTATTTCCTGTCAGAGAGGTCACAGTTCGTAGTAACTGACGGAAAGTCATCGAGTAAAACAGAAGTGATTTCAGGCGTTCCCCAAGGTAGTGTTATAGGCCCTTTGCTGTTCCTTATCCATATAAATGATTCTCTAGGCAATCTGAGCACCGTTCTCCAGTTGTTTGCAGATGACGCCGTCGTTTATCGGCCTATAAAGTCATCAGAAGATCGAAACAAACTGCAAAACGGTTTAGAAAAAATATCTGAATTGTGCGAAAAGTGGCAGTTGATCCTAAATAAAGAAAACTGTGACGTCATCCACATGAGTGCTAAAAGGAACTCGTTAAACTTCGGTTCCACGATAAATCAGACTAATCTAAAAGCCGTAAATTCAACTAAATACCTAGGTATTACAATTACGAACAACTTAAATTGGAAAGAACACATAGAAAATGTTGTGGGGAAGGCTAGCCAAAGACTGCGTTTTATTGGCAGGACACTTAGAAAATGTAACAGACCTACTAAGGAGACTGCCTACACTATGCTTGTCCGTCCTCTTTTAGAATATTGCTGCGCGGTGTGGGATCCTTACCAGGTAGGACTGACGGAGTACATCGAAAAAGTTCAAAGAAAGGCAGCACGTTTTGTATTATCGCGAAATATGGGACAGAGTGTCACAGACATTATACAGCATTTGGGCTGGAAATCATTAAAAGAAAGGCGTTTTTCGTTGCGACGGAATCTTCTCACGACATTCCAATCACCAACTTTCTCCTCCGAATGCGAAAATATTTTGTTGACATCGACCTGCATAGGGCGGAACGATCACCACGATAAAATAAGGGAAATCAGAGCTTGTACGGAAAGATATAGGTGTTCATTCTTTCCGCGCGCTATACGAGATTGGATTAATAGAGAATTGTGAAGGGGGTTCGATGAACCCTCTGCCAAGCACTTAAATGTGATTCGCAGAGTATCCATGTAGATATAGATGTAGATGTGGCGATGAACTGGGGGTTTTGCCGTACGACCATGTTCACGAATGTACCGCGAATATCAGGAATCCAGTTAAACATCAAATCTCCGACATCGCTGCGGCCAGAGAAAGATACTGCAAGAACGGGACCAACAAATACTGAAGACAATCATTCAACGTCACAGAAGTGCAACCCTTCCGCAGATTTCGGTGCTGGGCCATCAACATGTGTCAGGGTGCGACCCATTCAGCGACACATCATCGATATGGGCTTTCAGAGCTGAAGACCTACTCGTGTACCCTTGATGACTGCACGACACAAAGCTTTATGCTTCACCTGGGCTCGCCAACACCGACATTGGAATGTTGATGACTGGAAACATGTTGCCTGATCGGACAAGTCTCGTTTCAGCTTGTTTCGAGTGTGTGGAGGTGTACGGATATAGAGACAACCTCATGGATCCATGGATCCTGTACGTGAGTGTGGGACTGTTCAAGCTAGTGGACGTTCTGTAATGCTGTGTACAGTTGGAGTGATCTGGAAACCCTGATACGTCTAGATATGACTCTGATAGCTGACACGTACGTAAGCATCCGGTCTGATCACCTGCATCCATTCATTTCCATTGTGAATTCCGACGGTCTTGGGCAATTCTAGCAGGCTAATGCGACACAGTCATAATTGCTACAGAGTGGCTCCAGGAACACTATTCTGAGTTTAAACAATTCCGCTGGCCACCAATCTCTCCAGGCATGAATATTAGTAAGCATATCTGGGATTTATGTACAGCCCTGCAGGATTAATTATGTCAATTCCGTCCACGACTACTTCAGACATTAGTCGAGTCAATGTCACGATATGTTTCGGCACTTCTGCGAGCTCGCGGGGCCCCTACACGATATTAGGCAGTTGTGCCACTTTGTTTGGCTCTTCAGTGTACAATGACGCTCGAAAGTTTATAGGACTACTCTAATTAGATGTATTCGATCGTGTGAAGAGTTTCACATACACTGTTTCAAAATACATTATATTCCCGGTAAGTATCATTGCCCACAAATGGTGCATGGGTGTTACGATAAAGGTAAAACAATGTTTTGAAAGTCTCTTCGGATTTGCTGCCGGATCCTAAAATCAACTTGACTCGATATTTCGGCGATCCAACGGGTCGCCATCTTCAGGAAATGTTGCTTCTGCTGATGAGTCCCGCCGAGAACTCAGTTTTAGGATCCGGCAGCAAATCCGAAGAGACTATCAAGACTTATTACGCCGGGAAAGCCTACGTAATCACATAAAACAATGTTGTTCCTGTGCCTGAAAAAAATGCACTATTGCATGTGAAATCTCTTAGACGAACTATTTTTGCAACAGAAGCACAGTACACTTTCATACTTTCTGTATTTTACAGTCGTCCGTCTCTGAGGGCAAAGTCTGCATCTTCACTTTTGGCCCGCACTCTGGCACTGACCAAAACCGTCATATCGTATATCATTCACTGGAGCTGCCGTATTCTTCTGTTTCTGGTCTTTTTGTCCAATGCCCAGTACCAGGCTTCCTTTTCCCCGAAAAGAAAAGTCCACTTTCAGTGTCCCAGCTAAGAATTCACTAACACATTTCTGTCGCAATTCTCCTTCACGTCTTCTTCTTTCAGTTTATAAGCAGTTTCCGTTCCACAGTAAAAAAACAGCACCGCAAAATCGATGATATTGCCTCACCAAAGGGTGCAGATCAGGCACATCTGCTGGCCAAGACATCAATTCGAGTTCACTGTAACGCCCCCCAAACCACTGTAGCACGATTCTGACAGACGGTTATCGTGCAGGAAGACATCACGCCGTAGGAGGTGACTTGAACCATGAAGCTATGCAATAGTGTTCACGCAGTTCACTACTGTCATGATACCTTCGATTACCACCACCGATTCCATGAAAGCGCAACTCAGTGCACCCTACAGCATAATTCTGCCCACACCGGCGTGCATGTGTGGTGCGATGCATGTTTCGTGCAGGTATTTCGCCAGAATGACGTTTGGTAAGCAACCAGCAATGAATCTGGTGTAACAAGAAATGCAATTTATTCAACAGCGATACGTTTCTCTTGGTCCACGGTGAAAATTGAGTGATTCTGTGCCCACTGCAATCACAACTGACGTTGTTGGGTCAACACAGGACACTCGAGGCGTCGTGTGATGTGGAGCTCCATGATCAACAATTTCTTTTGAACGGTGCGCCCCTATAAACTTCTGCCTGCACCAACACTCTACTCTTTAGTCAGATCTTCGGCAGAGCGCTACCTACCCTGAATTATACAGTGGGGAATCATGCTACCTCTACGTTTTGTGATGAGACATAGGCGTCCACTACCGTATGGCCTAGGCGTTATTCCACCATCCTTCAACCACTTTTCATAGCTACTCACGACATTAACACGCCAATAGGTGACCAGCTTCACCGTTTCAGAGATTCTCGTTTCCAGCCGCAGGGTCATTACAAAGTGCCCTTTGTCAAAACCGCTTGTATCAGTGGATTTCCGAATTTGCGGCTCTTATCTTCGCTAAATTTGTCTATTTGTCTCTCTTCTGCATAAATTATTTCCTACTGCTTCACGTGCCCGCAACACCACCAGTGGTCATAATAGTTTTGGCTCGTCAGTGTATATCACACCTGCGCTCTCATGTCCGAAAGAACAGACATCACTCATTCATAGAAATTAAACATATTTATCAACTTACACACTAGCAGTGATGTATTTTGATGTTTTATTACGCATTTAAGATCTTAATTCAACTCAGAATACGTAATGAACTGACCTCACCTGTCGACAGGCACACGATGTAACTGCCTCAGATGTACGGCAGGCCAAACCCCTTGAGCGCAAATCTGCAATTCATCACCGGAGAACCGCTAGGGTATTGAGATCACTCTCTTTCGTTAATTTGCGATATTGGCCCGTGAATTAGTAATCACGATGTTCACTTATCCCGCAAGACAGACGGATCGGACGTGCGGCGCTTTTGACGCAGGCACGGAATATATGCAGCAAGATGATCGCATTAGGCAGTCTGGATGATTACGCGCCGCGCAGTGATCCTCCATTTGAAATTAATCGCGGCTCCGGCGGGCCGGCGTCACGGCTGGATTGTCGGCTCAGCTTTTCAGTGCGGGACGTCCGCCGGCTGGCAGCTGCAGTGGCGCGGGGATCCCCCGCGCAAACGGCGGGCTTAGCTGCGAGCTGCCGATGACGGCGGGCAGCGAACCGGCGGGGATTCCTGCAGCCGCGCCGACCGGCCACTGGCGCCGCATTCGGCAGTGAGTCCTGGCAGCAAGTGCGGCCAGTTTTCACTCTGGCAAGTTAAATGCGTCGTTTTATTCAGTTTTCGTTGTGCTTGCATCACTCACCAGGAAAGTACTTGGGCTCGAACAAACAGATCTGTATGAACGTTTGGTTACAGGACAATTATGTACCTCTGAATGTGCTGGTGGGTGTCGTTTTTCTGCAAAACTCTACAGTCATGCTCCAGATATCACTGTAGATGTAATTGTAGACGCCATACGCAATGCAGCAATCTTAACTATAAATGTAAATGCGGAATGTCAATAAAATGCTCCGAGCAATACGAATGACTGCAAGTTGCTCGCATGGCGTATTTGCACATTCTATAATATCAGTGTTGAACGCCACGTCAATGACACTTCTGAAGTTGTTCACTGTTTCACCAATATCGTAGCCAGCGTTCTGCCAGGCGTAACGATGCATTGGTCTGTATACTCCCGCAGGTAACTGATTGTAAATGACAGAATGCATATTCATGATAATCTGTCGTGCAATTTCGGCTGCATATTACTGGAACGTAGTTTAATGAAGTCTGTTATTCTCTTGGCATATATTTTATATTGCCTGAAGAAATACACATCCAGAGGTTGTGCATATTTTGTAGATTTAGGCGGAATTATTTTTAAATCTACATGTTTTCCGCCAGATGCTTCCAGTAGTACTCGTTCATCCTTATGTCTAGACCAGGAGTCACAAAGTACTAATGACTTTCTCCACAAATGTGGATTCAAAACTGACAGAAAAAACGTCTTCAGAATTTGTTTCGTCATCTTTCGACTCACACTTGCATCGACGACGACATTTGGAGGGCATCGCGTTTCAATTTCCCTTGACACGCGGGGTCCAAACTTTCCACTGGATTCTTGGAAGCAAATATAAAGTTTGTCTGCCAATCGTCCGTCCATTGATATAGCAACGTCGATCGTGTAACTATGTGTTGCACAGTTAAATGACTGCAACATCGCGACAGTGTTCCTCTCCCCTTTCATGGGTAGTGTTCTGTCACAAGAAAGTTCATAGTTGAACTGACTCTGAGCACAGTTCCATACAGAACTAATATCGATGTTTTCTCTCGCGATATGCTCATTGACGTCAGCAAAAAACGTTTGAGCTCTTTCAATCAGCTCTTCTTCGTCATCCTTATATTTTCGTGCTTGGAGCATAGTGATACGGCGTGATGTTATCCTAAACTCCTTTTTCGAATTAGTAATAAATCCTAGTGAAGCTGTAAAGTTTGTACACCCGAGATTTCTGGCTACGTCCAATGACCAATGTTGTAAATGCCAATAATGAACGGCGGAACCGCATTCTCACGCTTCATCGAATTTCGCCATTACACGCTCCTTGATGGTCTTGAACAACAGTGTACGATTTTCTTTGAAAACTGTATTTCCTTCTCTTTTCTTTGGCACGTAATCCAGTATGTTTTTAATATTGCTTTTAGACTTCAGTTTAGGGTATCTTTTCAGAAGCTTGTCGTATGTGTCGAAACCTCTTACGTAATAATCATCGTACATGTTCTCTAGTGTGTTGTCATCAAACGCCGTGATGATACTTGCAACTTTAACCTTCTTCTTGGGAGACGGTTGGTATTCACTGTCACTGCTTCCATCGTCTCTTCCCGCACTTGCCGTAGCACTACCGCTTGCAATGATTTGTTCGTCATTATCATTCCTATCATCATCATTATGTGTTAGTGTTACAACAGTATCTGTTTCTAACTTTATGATCATATTTCTTCACTATAATACGAGGGCTATCCACAAAGTACATTACGTTTTGGAATTAAAAATAAATAAAGTATTGGAAATTTTTTTTAATTATATACAGATGAAAGCCACACTTAAATACTACTTTTCTACATAGTTGCCATTTAAATTAAGGCACTTATCGTAGCGATGGACGAGCTTGGAAATTCCTTCGTCGTAAAATTCGGCCGCCTGCGCCTTCAACCACGTGGTTACCTCTTCTTGAAGCTGTGCGTCGTCATCAAAACGCTGCATAGCCAACCACGTCTTCAGTGCTGGGAATAAGTGGAAGTCGCTCGGTGCCGGGTCGGGACTGTACGGCGGATGAGGAAACAACTCCCACTTAAAAGATTCGAGAACTTCACGAGTGGCATTTGCCGTGTGGGCCTGGGCGCTGTCGTGAATCAGCAAGATCTTTGAGCCCAACTTTCCCCTGCCCTTGTTTTGTATTGCTCTTCTGAGGTTGTGCAGAGTTTGGCAATACCTTTGAGAGATTATTGTAGTGCCTCTTTCCAGGAAATCCACAAAAATCACACCTTTTCTGTCCCAAAAGACAGTCACCATCACCTTCCTTGCCGACATTGTCTGCATGCATTTCTTGGGTTTTTGGGGGGAATTTGTGTGCCCCCACTGCATTGACTGCAATATTGTCTCGCAGTTCACATGCTTAACCCATGTTTCGTCACCAGTAACGATGCGATCGAGTAATGAGTCGCCATCTTTCTCATAAGCGTCCAAAAACGTTAACGCTGCAGCCATTCGCTGATTTTTGTGAATCTCTGACAAGATTTTTGGTATCCATCTTGCACAAAACTTGTGGTAATCAAGCTTTTCGGTAATGATTTCGTGCAACAAACTTCGTGAAATTTGTGGAAAACTCATAGAGAGTTCCGTTATTGTGAAATTACGGTTTTCACGGACCGCGGCATCGACTTTTTCGACAAGTTCGGCAGTCACTATGCTGGGTCTTCCACTTTGCTCTTCGTCGTGAACGTTAGTTTGGCCATTTTTAAATTTTATGAACCATTGACGCACTCCACCTTCAGTGATTATGTTGTCCCCATACACTTCACAAAGCTGCCGATAGATTTCTATCGGTGTACAGTTTTTTGCAGTCAGAAACCTTATTACAGCACGCACTTCACACTTCGTGGCATTTTCAATTAACGCTGACATTTCAAACTGTCACAGTAACTCAACGGAGTACAGCACGAACCTCTCACTAGCACGGCAGGATGCCGACTGAGCGGCGGAATGCCGTGACACCAAGATGGCCGCGCTAGCCCCGCCCCTAACGGACACAAACGAAAACGTAATGTACTTTGTGGATAGCCCTCGTAGATACCAGAAAATATGCGAATGATTCGTCTTCTACACCAATACCATCTTCACGAAGAAGGGTTCTTCGTAACTTCATCTCAACCAATCGCAATACAATAGCAGGATTGATTACCAATCGCCGAGCCATCTGACGCTTCAATACACAAATAATGTCACAAAACGCAACTTCAGAGGCACACTGCACCGTCCCTACCGGTCCCGACAGGCGTACCGGCAGGTCAGTGTGCAATGCGGCAGGGCATACGCAGAGACCTCTAACGGACGACTGCAGAGTTTTGCAGATGCGGGAGTATCACTAGTGCAATAAGAGACCTTTACATTATTTCTCACACGATTTTGGTGTATTTGTGTTTGTTCGAGCCCAAGTACTTTCCTGGTCAGTACGTACATTGGCTCATCTCTTTCGTATTTGTTGGTATCTCAGTGCCCATAAAATTAAACATTGTGGCGATTCCGCTAGATAATAGACGGAAACATTCGTTTTAAATGATAACTGTCCCATCCTCCCGTTACCGAGCACTAAGTTCACAAACCTGTTTCTTACAGTTCTGGTTCGAGTGAACCGTCCATCGAGAAGAGGTCTGAGACAAAAATCATCGATAATGTGCAACGGATAACAATTTAAAGTGTTCTTGCGGCCTTAAATAAGCATTTAAGTTCCAATCCTCTTGTCATTTCCACAATGGTTGAAGTTGATTTTCAAAGAGAAACCTACAACAAGTAAAATATGATGATCTTTCTCGTAAAATATTAATATCGATTAAGTAAAAAGAATAGCTGACACTGCGTGTGATTAGCAAAATAATCATCTTCCAGTCATTCAAATATTCTCGACACGGGTTCTGCCATGAAAAGAAATTGCACCCCAGACCATCGACCCTGACTGTTCTGCCGTATGGTGGGCGACAATCAGAATTGCATCCCTCCGTTATCTGCAACGTTTCTAGACACGTCTCCTCTGGTCATCGGGGCTGAGTTCGATGCCAGACTCACCACTGAAGACAATTCTACTCCTGCTAATGAGATTTCAGGCCGAAGACGTGTCTGAAAACGCCCCAAACAGCGATGCGGTACCAACCTGACTGTTGGCCCAGCCATGCTGCCCCACAATCAGGAGTGACACTGTGAGTTCCACTTCTTCAGCAGAACACCTTTGGTTATCATTGGCGGCACCCGTACATCACAGCAGTACGTCCCCGTTTTGATGCATTTCATGGCAATCCAGCCTGGGCTTACATTTCAGCAAGATAATGCCCGCCCGCACATAACCAGAGTTTCTGCTGCTTCTCTTCGCGCTTTCCCAATCCTAACTTGACCAGCAAAGTCAGCGAGTCTCTCACCATCTCTCACCAACAGAGAACGTATGCAGCATTATGGGCAGGTCTCTTCAACTAGTTCTGGATTTTGACGATCTAACACGCCAATTCGGCAGAATTTGGCACGATAACTCTCAGGGGGAAATCCAACAACTATATCAGTGCCACGCCGAATAACTGCTTGCATACGGGCCAGAGACGAACCAACGCGTTACTGACTTACTCAATTTGTGAAGCTCTGCTTTCGCTTGAATAAATCATCCAATATTTGTGAAACTGCGCTAATATCTATATATGTTTGTCTCTATACATACATCACATCTATCGATTTCCGGCGTATCCAGGTTAGTCCTTCGTGATACTGTTTTTCCAATAGAACATATTCGTATGAGGGGCAGTCAAATGAAAACAGAATGTCCACCACAACGGGGCCACGGAATAGTTCCATTCAAAAGTAGTTACCACGCGGGTTAAGACATTTACCCCACAGGAAGACGAGGCGATCATTTCCTCTTTCGCAGAATGCGGTCGGCCGCTGACGGAGCCCGCATCTCGTGGTCGTGCGGTAGCGTTCTCGCTTCCCACGCCCGGGTTCCCGGGTTCGATTCCCGGCGGGGTCTGGGATTTTCTCTGCCTCGTGATGGCTGGGTGTTGTGTGCTGTCCTTAGGTTGGTTAGGTTTAAGTAGTTCTAAGTTCTGGGGGACTGATGACCATAGATGTTAAGTCCCATAGTGCTCAGAGCCATTTGAACCGCTGACGGAGCCACAACCGCATCCACTCTCCATTCTTCACCTGACTGAAACAGGCGTCTACGCATGTCTTTTTTCAGGTCACCACGATTTAGAGCCAGAGAGCAAACGACAAAGCCAACAGTGGAAACATCCTACCTGCCCCCACCAAAGAAATTCAGCGCTATGTACAAAAGTTCCGCCGGCCCCTTTGGCCGAGGGGTTCTAGGCGCTTCAGTCCGGAACCGCGCTGCTACTACGGTCGCGGCTTCGAATCCTGCTTCGGGCATGGATGTGTGTGATGTCCTTAGGTTAGTTAGGTTTAGGTAGTTCTAAGTCTAAGGGACTGATGACCTCAGATGTTAAGTCCCATAGTGCTTATAGCCATTTGAACCATTTTTAAAAAGCTTCTGGTAAGGTCATGATGACCTTCAACCCCAGCGGCCCTCGGTTCGTCGAGTTCCTCGAGCGTGGAACTGCAATAGCGCGCGGCACTATGAAGAAACTTCGCACAAACTGAGTCATAAGGTCAAAACACCCATCAGAAAAATCATCGTCTTCGTAACACATACGAGAAGTGTTCAGTAAGTAATGGAACACTTTTTTTTTCTGAAAGTGGGTTGGTTTTATTCAGATTTCCAATGCATCACATTATTCCCACCCTTTTGGCTACAAAACACTATTTTTTTAAAAAACCTTCGTTCGGTGCTAAGGCCGCACGCCACGTTACTGGGAGGACATGAATGCCCACTTGTTATCATGTGGTGCTGTTGTCCACAGCAGTGGACAGGTATTAGTGTCGTTTCTTTGTAGTTTTTAATTAGGCCTGAGGCTGAAAATGAGCACAGGACACAGAACCACGAGGGAACATCGGACTGGATTGGACTGGGTGCTTTTGCTGCCTCAGGCTTGATTAAAAACACCAAAGAAGGGACATTAACAGCTGTCCACTTCGGTGAGCGACTGCACCACAGGGTTAAACGTACGTTAGACTTCCGCTTTAGCGTCCATCTGTTCAGTTAGGCTGTCTATTCTTTTGTGTAAACATAGATTTGGTTTAAAAAGAGAAGTTTTATATACAGAGTAACCACTTCAATCCTGACTCGCCTTCTTACATAACATCATGATAAGGAGTAAGATTCCGTAGCATAATATTTAGTAAACAGCAGTGAACAACGCAGCACACTTTCACCTACGTTTATCAGTACTTGAAATCAATAGCATGCAGGGAAGGACTATTTAGTGTTAATATTGCTTACTGGCAGCTCAATAGGTGATTGCCTAGCCGTCAGAGAGCACGCGAGTCGTATAGTTAGCTCAGGTAAATAACAAAGTGGCGGCCAAGCAACACGGCACATCCAAGTGACTGAATGCAAAGAATAAAAATGTTTCTGGCAAAATGAAACCGAGAGAAAGGATTGAACAGGGGATATATTGTCATTAAACTTTATAGCCCCATACGGATATTTCAACCTTCAATTCCAAGATTTAAATTTACAACCAGAAGAAACATCGTCTTCGTAACACATACGGGAGGCGTACAATAAGTAATGCAACACATTTTTTTACTGAAAGCGGGTTGGTTTTATTCAGATTTCCAGTACACCAAATTATTCCCCACTCTTCTGGCTACAAGATCCTATTTTTTAAACATACTCTCCGTTCAATGCGAAAGCCGTGCGCCACCTACTGGGAGGCTTGTATGCCAGCATAGTGCCGCTCTGCTGGTCGACGTCGCAGCCAACGTCCTGCTGCATCAGCAGTAACCTCCCCTTCATCCACGCAGTGCTTCCAGTGGAGTGCATCCTTCATTGGGACAAACAGACGGAAATCGAAAGGTGCGAGATCCGGGCTCCAGGGTGGATGAGGAAGAACAGTCCAATGAAGTTTTGTGAGGTCCTCTTGCGTGTGCAAGCGTTTGTGAGGCCTCGAGTTATGGTGGAAAAGGAAAAGCACGTTTGGATTCTGAGACTATGCGCACGTTCCAACACTGCAGGAGTCATAGCTGTGTACGGCCGGCCGGCGCGCGGGAGATCGGTCGGATTTGCCCGACCTTGTTGCGATGATGACAGACGCCTCGCCCAACGACTCACCGTGCTTTTGTTCGCTGTCAGGTTTTCTTAGACATTCTGCTAGCGCCTATGACTATCTGCGATGCTCTTGTTTTACGCCAAAAGAACCTCAGTGATAGCTCTCTGTTTGTAACGCACCACCGTTACAGATGCCGGTTCGAAGTCTACGTATAGCACAGCCACGCATTGGAACTTCATGAAACTGTAGGAAGTAAAGCGAGAATATTCCACGATGTCCCATAACAAATATCGCATTCTTTTCAACCGAAATTGCCCAAGAAAAATATATTTTACAATACTTATAGAACAGCTTTCGCAATTCTAACTGACGGAAAAACTAAACTCTGCACTTCAAAAGAACGAAACGTCTTTGGATTTACAATATCACGAAACAAAACAATGTATATGCTATTCGATAACCAGCTCCAAACAGTTACGTATTAGGAACGAGTGAGTTCCTAATCCACTGTGCCCAAGCACGCGCCCCGATACTTACAGACAGAATGACCTTGACCAAACTGTGCCATACGGACTTCGCTATGAACACTGCCTTTCATCATAGAAAAGAAACTGTAATGATCTCACCTGATTTCTCATGAATTGTAGTGTCTGCATAACAGCATGGACTTCCACCAGACAAGGCAGCCTTCCATTCAACAACAGAACACAGCACAGATCCTCCTAGACTGCGACGCACAGAGCCCCAACCGAAACAGTAAAAGTAATGTAATGGCATATTCCTTTCAAACGAGCAGAACCACATGGCCCAAGACCTGCGGACGAATCCCATGGTCGAAAGCAAAACGGACTGTTTACAGACTTAAAATTGTCATATTGACAAATCAGAGAAGTTGCTACTGAGTTTGTATCGACTAATCGAATGTAGTTAAGAAGACTCGAATCTATTTTAGGAAATATTAATACTGAGATCGCAAAAAAAAGGAGAGCAATGTGAAGAGAACTCCTAGTTGTATAATTATTTCTCGGCTTGAAACTGTGTTCTTACCCTGACAAGAGGACCAACAGACCCGTTAATCACACAACTTGATGCTTCTTGGGTACGATATATATACGCAGAGTGAAGCGACGAATGAAACTTTGTAGCAAGGCCAGAATTCGAAACCAGGTCTCCTGCCCACTAGGCAAATGCACTAACCGTTACGCTACCCTGCCACAGTGGCTTTGCACTACTGCACGGACTACCCCATCTTGAGGTCATATCAGTCTCTGCAGCTTGCTGCAATCTGTGTTATGTTATTGTACAGTACCGTGAACATGGTTCTGGACGAAAACCGGTAGGTAAATCAATTGCAGAGCCAGAGTTTGTGTTACGCATTTACTACATTATATGTATGCTGGTACCTGCCGAGACGAGATGTTCGATACTGAGGGTGTGTTACAGGATAACTGCGCGTTCCCCGAGCTGCTCCAGTGACGAGCGTGCGGGGGCAGGTGGGCGCCGCTCCGCCGCCGGCTGCCGCGCTTCCAATACGCGCGCTCAGGTTGCCCGAAGACCGTGTTTGCATTCCGGCGCGCTCTCAGATGCCGAGCAATTGTGAGGGCGATTTGGGAAAGAAACGGGACGCTTTACGGCGGATCGTCCTCCATTACGCGTAAATAGCGCGCGCCGGATCGCGGGCCCGCACGCCTGATGGCTGATGCACGCCTGAGCCGGCTCTGCCGCCATCGATCTGGCGTTATTTTGAGCCGCGCAGCCGAGGGTAGGCCTCGCCACGGCGGCGGCGCTGCGGGAAATGGCACGTGTTCCCTGTGGCTGCGGTGCCGGCAGCCGCAGAATCCTCCCGCGGCGGAAATCGTCCGGAAGGCGCGGCGCAGTCCGGACCAGCTCATCACCGCTGCAGGGCCTGGCACGCGTACGGGCCCGCACGCCCTCCACTGCGTTGTTTCTCCACACGCCGCTATCTGAACAGGCGAGGTACGGGGGATCTCAGCACGCCGTTACCCACGTACATCATTTGATCAAAAGTACATGCAGATCCTTTTGTGCTGCGTCGACGGAACAAGACGTACCCAGGGCAAAAGCACCACAGGCGCAAAGATGCCAGTTGGTCCCAGTGCCATAGAGACTCGACACTTGAGCCAGTTCCACCAGCGCCATGGGCGGCGCTGATGATTAAGATATCGACTTCGCCTCGGCTAATTGCCGGCGAAGTACAATTTGCCAATGGCTGGTCGACAACGTACAGAAGCCTACTCGGAAGATAGAGCAGATCTCGCCCACTTGGTTATAGATCATCGTCCAGAGCTGACTCAGAAGGGAACGTCATTTAGTGAACTCTTAGAACTGAACGGAAAGTTGTTGTAAACTGCATGTGCTATGTACTGTGAAGTTTACCTACGATTATTTGCACTTAACCGTTGAGGGCCTTTTTTCTGTTATATTACAAGCAGCGTTGCAGACTCCATTATTCAACAAGTCATTTGTGTGACTTTATTACTAGTTTGTTTTAGTGTTCTAGAACCTTCGTTCTCCTATCCTGTTACCTGATCCTTGGGCATAGCTGTGTAATAGTGGCAGGGAGAAATTGTCTTAGCAGTGTACTGCGCCGGAAGCCGTTTCACGAACTCACGATCTCAGCCTATGGTAACAACAGTGGCAACTCGGGCTCCACAGCAGTAGCGGCGAGGCCTTAAAAAAACTGGTGACGAGCGTTTACAAAACTAAATGTCTACATCTACATACATACATATTGTTGTGTACATAGTTCCGCGTAGTCAGCGCGTACACAACTTTCCCACTAGAGCGCGCCCCACTAAGCACAACAGCGCAGGCGCAGCGCTCGTCTGTCTCCGCACTACGAGATGGCGCTGCCATAGAGACGGACCAAATTCTGATTCTGCCGATCCGCATATTAATACAGGGTGTTTCAAAAATGACCGGTATATTTGAAACGGCAATAAAAACTAAACGAGCAGCGATAGAAATACACCGTTTGTTGCAATATGCTTGGGACAACAGTACATTTTCAGGTAGACAAACTTTCGAAATTACAGTAGTTACAATTTTCAACAACAGATGGCGCTGCGGTCTGGGAAACTCTATAATACGATATTTTCCACATATCCACCATGCGTAGCAATAATATGGCGTAGTCTCTGAATGAAATTACCCGAAACATTTGACAACGTGTCTGGCGGAATGGCTTCACATGAAGATGAGATGTACTGCTTCAGCTGTTCAATTGTTTCTGGATTCTGGCGGTACACCTGGTCTTTCACGTGTCCCCACAGAAAGAAGTCACAGGGGTTCATGTCTGGCGAATAGGGAGGCCAATCCACGCCGCCTCCTGTATGTTTCGGATAGCCCAAAGCAATCACACGATCATCGAAATATTCATTCAGGAAATTAAAGACGTCGGCCGTGCGATGTGGCCGGGCACCATCTTGCATAAACCACGAGGTGTTCGCAGTGTCGTCTAAGGCAGTTTGTACTGCCACAAATTCATGAAGAATGTCCAGGTAGCGTGATGCAGTAATCGTTTCGGATCTGAAAAATGGGCCAATGATTCCTTTGGAAGAAATGGCGGCCCAGACCAGTACTTTTTGAGGATGCAGGGACGATGGGACTGCAACATGGGGCTTTTCGGTTCCCCATATGCGCCAGTTCTGTTTATTGACGAAGCCATCCAAGTAAAAATAAGCTTCGTCAGTAAACCAAATGCTGCCCACATGCATATCGCCGTCATCAATCCTGTGCACTATATCGTTAGCGAATGTCTCTCGTGCAGCAATGGTAGCGGCGCTGAGGGGTTGCCGCGTTTGAATTTTGTATGGATAGAAGTGTAAACTCTGGCGCATGAGACGATACGTGGACGTTGGCGTCATTTGGACCGCAGCTGCAACACGGCGAACGGAAACCCGAGGCCGCTGTTGGATCACCTGCTGCACTAGCTGCGCGTTGCCCTCTGTGGTTGCCGTACGCGGTCGCCCTACCTTTCCAGCACGTTCATCCATCACGTTCCCAGTCCGTTGAAATTTTTCAAACAGATCCTTAATTGTATCGCTTTTCGGTCCTTTGGTTACATTAAACCTCCGTTGAAAACTTCGTCTTGTTGCAACAACACTGTGTTCTAGGCGGTGGAATTCCAACACCAGAAAAATCCTCTGTTCTAAGGAATAAACCATGTTGTCTACAGCACACTTGCACGTTGTGAACAGCACACGCTTACAGCAGAAAGACGACGTACAGAATGGCGCACCCACAGACTGCGTTGTCTTCTATATCTTTCACATCACTTGCAGCGCCATCTGTTGTTGAAAATTGTAACTACTGTAATTTCGAAAGTTTGTCCGCCTGAAAATGTACTGTTGTCGCAAGCATATTGCAACAAACGGTGTATTTCTATCGCTGCTCGTTTAGTTTTTATTGCCGTTTCAAATATACCGGTCATTTTTGAAACACCCTGTATGTAACGCAGCCAATGAGATTGCTGCTGACGTAGAACCTTTTCTCCTCGCGGATCACACTCGCGCAGTGATACATGAACAAGCGAGGTATTATAACGAGTGTACAGACCTCTGATCAGTCAGTCTGCATTTGTCTGTACCAGTCGCCGGCCGCGGTGGTCTAGCGGTTCTGGCGCTGCAGTCCGGAACCGCGGGACTGCTACGGTCGCAGGTTCGAATCCTGCCTCGGGCATGGGTGTGTGTGATGTCCTTAGGTTAGTTAGGTTTAAGTAGTTCTAAGTTCTAGGGGACTTATGACCTAAGATGTTGAGTCCCATAGTGCTCAGAGCCATTTTTTCTGAACCAGTCTGCATTAGTCTGTAACAGTCTGTACGTGTTCTACATTTGTCTGTTCCAGTCTATAGTCAAGTTTCAGTCTGCGCCCAATAAGATTACGATATTCCTGTACATAGCCATGAAGATAAATGTATAGACACTTTTGTCAAGTATCAGAGATATATGTGAGAATAAGATTAACATGCCAATACCAAAGGAACTTCAGATTGTTAATTGTAAATAGCGTCCAGAACCGAGTTAAGTAATTTTTATGCTTGTTATTATTTTAATAAATGTGTGTGAAAATTAATCAAGTTCTGTTTAAAGTTGGTCACCGTCAATCTGCTACTCTAAGCGCGCAAGAGACATTTCTATCGTCTGACCTAACGGCAGAAGATAAACACGCCATGATAAGACCACGAGACATACTTCGCCTACTTCGTTAGGGCGACAAGTCAAATAATCTGATGGTGTGTGTACTGAAGGTCTTACAGTACGCACGTCACACATACATACGTACGAAAGTGGTCGTATTTAGAGTTATCGTCCGCAGCTCGTGGTCGTGCGGTAGCGTTCTCGCTTCCCATGCCCGGGTTCCCGGGTTCGATTCCCGGCGGGGTTAGGGATTTTCTCTGTCTCGTGATGACTGGGTGTTGTGTGATGTCCTTAGGTTGGTTCGGTTTAAGTAGTTCTAAGTTCTAGGGGACTGATGACCATAGCTGTTAAGTCCCATAGTCCTCAGAGCCATTTGAACCATTTTTTTTTTAGAGTTACTGTTACACTCGAGCACATATCTCATCGCGAATTGCCAGTCCAATACTCCACCTCGTTAACTACGCGAAAAGTTCACACCAGCCAAGGGGCTGCTCACCGCTCAGAGACTGTCTCGCCATACCACACAACGCGAAATTTTCTAAGTCGTTTCACTGCCGACCTACTTAAAGACCGACCTTCCGCTTTCGTGTCTTCACCAGCACTGTCCACTTTGGTGTCTCCAGCCGAACTGTCCGCTTTCGCATCTGCACCAGCACTGTACCCTTTGGTGTCTCCAGCCGAATTGTCCCTCTGCCCGTCCCCGGCCGTGCTTCCCGCGCGCCGAACATACTCGATCAACTGACTAGTGCAGTTCGCTTCCCTGAAGCTATCCGTCTGATTGGCTACAGCTTATTCTACATTATTCTACATTTTAACGTATTTAAATAATCAAGGCTTGACCACTTTCACGTTCTAAATAAAGTAACAATAATATGGACTATTAAATTCTTTTACATAAAACCAGTACAATTTCCTTCTTAACTTTGAATGTCACCAGCAGTAGCCTTGCTCCAATGTGCTTTCTGATAAATAAAAAACAGAAGTAACTATCACACACTAAACTTTACAACAAATATTCTATTACCTAACGATTCAATAAGGGGTGCAGAAAGGTTACTGCATTTAATAGAGCATATTGTATCATTTATGATAAACGATTTCTTGCAAATACAACTGTTACAGTTCAATCACTTTTTGGAAAATAAAGCAAGATCGTAACAAATGAGTTTTTTGCAAAGAGTTGACGAGGAAAGGAATATGTGGAATGTAATTACTTAGAAGAAGAGACAATATGAAAGGATTTGTGGTAAAACATCATCGAGGGTGCTGATGATCGTATCGTTCAGCATTTGCTGCTGTTACGTTTCTCAGTCCAAATAGTGGTTTGATGCAGCTCTCCATGCTGCTCTATCCTGTGCAAGGCTCTTCATCTCTGAGTAACTACGGCAACCTACGTCCTTCTGAATCTGCTTACTGTATTCATCTCTCGGTCTCCCTCTACGATTTTTACTCTCCACACTTACCTCCAGTACTAAATTGACGATCTCTTGCTGCCTCAGAACGTGTCGTACCAACCGATCCCTTCGCCCTTCTTCTAATCAGGTTGTAACACAAAGTTCTCTTTTCGCCAATTCTATTTAGTACCTCCTCATTAGTTACGTGATTTACCTGTCTAATCTTCAACATTCTTCTGTAGCACCACAATTCAAAAGCGTCTATTCTCTTCTTGTCTGAACAGCTTATCGTCCACGTTTCACTACCATACATGGCTACACTCCATACACATACTGCCAGAAAGGAAATCCTGACACTTAAATCTACACACACTACAAATTTCTCTTCTTCAGAATGCTTTTATTGCCATTGCCACCCTACATTTTATATCCTCTCTACTTCGACCATCATCAGTTATTTTGCTTTCCAAGGAGCAAAACTGGTCTACTACTTTAAATGTCTCATTTCCTAATCTAATTCCCTCACAGTCACCTGATTTAATTCGACTACGTACCATTATCCTCTTTTTGCTTTTGTTGATGTTAGTATTATAACCGCCTTTCAAGACACTGTCCACTCCGTTCAACTGCTCTTCCAAGTCCTTGGTTGTCTCTGGCAGTATTATAATGTCATCGGGAAATATCAAAGTTCTTATTTCTTCTCCATGTAATTTAATTCCTACTCGAAATTTTTCTTTTGTTTCCTTTACTGCTTGCTCAATATGCAGATTGAATAACATCGGGGATAAGGTACAATCCTCTCTCACTCCCTTCTCAATCACTGCTTCCCTTTCGTGCTCTTCGACTCTTATAACTGTCATCTGGTTTCTGTACAAACTGTAAATAGAATTTTACTCCCTGTATTTTACCCTGCAACCTGTAAAATTTTAAACAGAATACTCCATTCAACATCGTCAGAAGCTTTCTCTGTGTCTACAAATGCTATAAACGTAGATTTGCCTTTTCTTAGCATTTAAAAAACCAATTATATCACGACAGCTTCGAATGCCTTCGATTGCATAAGAGGGATCCATACAGGACAGGATTGTAGGAAAAGTTTGAGAGGCTCAAGCACGAGCTGCGTTCAGTAAGTAAAGCAACAGATTTTTCCTGAAAACGAGTTGTTTTTATTCTGGATTCCAGTATACCCATATTATTCCCCACTCTTCTGGTTACAAAACCCCATTTTTCAATATAGTCTCCCCTTGCCCTGCCTTATTGAGGGATATATGTGTGTGCCCACTCTACTGGTCGACGTCGGAACTAACGTCATGCTGCATCAGTAACCTCTCCATCATCCAGGAACTGGTTCCCGCAGTGTGCATCCTTCATCGGACCAAACTGATGAAAGTCGGAAAGTGAGAGATCCAGGCTGCAGGATGGATGAGGAAGAGCGATCCAGTGAGCTCTCGGGTGCCCTACCAACAGAGACATCCAGTTGTACAGCAAAACGTTTGATTGTGATCATTCGATCACCTCGATTGAGAGTGTCTGCACGTTCGAACATTGCAAGAGTCACAGCTGTGTGTGGTCAGCTGGCATGCGGGAAATCCGACAGGTTTGCGCGACCTTGACGTGATGATGGCAGACGCCAATGACTCACCTTGCTTTTGTAGACATTCTGCCAGTGCCTATGAATGTCTGCGATGCTCTGGTTTTCCGCCAAGAGAAACTCAATGACAGGTCTCTGATTGGAACGCGCCTCCTTTACAGACTCGATTTTAAAGGCTACGTATAGTGTCGCCGCCTATCGGAACTTCTAGAAACTGTAGGGGCTGAAGCGGGAATATTCCACCATGTCCTACAACGAATTCCCCATTTTTACAACCAAAACTGTCCGATAAAAAAAAAGTGTTGCATTGCTTATTGACGCCCCTCGTATATAAGGGAAACATTTGACGTAAGGCTTAGACTGATGGTAAGAGACTGGGTCAAAATAATCGTTACTGGCTTGGTTGAACAAATCCTAATGCTGATGACCTCCCCCATCCCATCTCCACCCCTACGCTCCCTCACGGCACACACGCACGAAAACAAAGAGAATCTTATAAAACAGACGTTACACATTCGTTGCAGTAGAAGAACGACTGTTCACATTCACGTCCGGTCATGCAGTTTTAAGCTGTGGTGCTTTCCGTAAGCAACTTGAGGCAAAATGACAGCCGATTTTCTCTCCAGCGCGGCTTTGGGCTTGGTCTCTAATGACCTCGTCTTTCACGGGACATTAAATGCTACTTGTTCCTTCTTTGACAAAAGCAGAAAACTACTGAGCATTATGTCACTAGTATCCAAATCGAAGCAAAATCAGTTTAAGCTTTTGAAATACTATTGGACGGAACACAAATAAGGAACATCAGTACAGTACTGGAAATCAGTATAAACGCATTGATACTTGTAGCAAAATTAATATTTTCTGTTGGAATAGTTGAGCCTCCATGTATATGGGATATTATGAGGTCCAGTATACTAACAAATAAAGTCAAATGGTGTCGCATTAAATGTCGGTAGTACAGTATACAACAAGAAACCAACGATTCAAGTGGTTGATAGTGGAACTCGATGGAAAGGTGGTGGGCTCTGTGGTGTTATTGTATGTGTACGCGCCTTTATTGCACATAGGAAACCGACACCACTGGTGCCAGTGAGCGTTCTGTACATGAACCGTCATTGTGACAGTGCCAAGCGGAAAATGGTTACCACGTGATAAAAAATTAAGAAATCGGTGTATACAAGGAAATGGCCGTCTCTAATCGTCAAATCGCTTGTTAAGTTTGCGTAAAGCAAGGGCGACAAAGCGTTATTCTTCTCATCCTGTTGCTGGTTTACAGTTGCCAGTAACTATCAGAGGTGTAGCACAAATTTTGTCGAATGACAAACCTCTTTCATTCAAGAAACTACTGCAGAAACCTACTCCATCATCCAGACATAAACCGGCTAGACTGGAGTTTGCTGAGAAATATATGTCATGGAATTCAGAATGGGATAAAGTGATCTTCAGTGATGAGAAGAAGTTTAATTTAGATGGGCCGCATGGATCTGAATGTTACTGGCATGCCCTGGAAACAGAGCAGCGGGTAAGAATAAGCAGAAATTTTGATGGTGAACGTATTATGATTTTGGCATCCTTTTGGGCTAGAAGTAAATCACACATTTCTTGGCTGAACACTAGAGTGAACCACTGAGCGAGGTGGCACAATGGACTCGTATTCGGGAGCACGACTGTTCAAATCCACGTCCGGTTACGCAGGTTTAGGTTTTCTGCGATTTCTCTAAATCGCTCCAGGCAAACGCCGGGATGGTTCCTTGCGCCCTTGACACAATCCGAGCTTCCGCTGCGTCTCTAATGACCTTGATGTCGATGGGACGTTAAATCCAATCTTCCTTCCTTTCCAGAATAAACCCTAACATGTGCATTGATACTTTAGAGACAGAAGTGATTAGAATGCATGGCAACCTAGAGGACGAAAGTCTACCGTTTCAATAAAATAGTGAATATATGTATGTATGTGCTACGACCAAGAAGTAGTTTGAAGTTAAAGGTATTGATGTCATGGAATGGGATTCACGTAGCCTGGATTTGAATCCTGTGGAAAACCATTGGGGAATACTTGCAAGCCGGCCGAGGTGACCGAGTGGTTCTAGGCGCTACAGTCTGGAACCGCGCGACCAGTACGGTCGCAGGTTCGAATACTGCCTCGGGCATGGATGTGTGTGATGTCCTTAGGTTAGTTAGGTTTAAGTAGTTCTAAGTTCTAGGGGACTGATGACCTCAGAAGTGAAGTCCCATAGTGCTCAGAGCCATTTGAGCCAATACTTGCAAGGCGTGTTTATCGCAATGGGAGGCAACTGTAGACCGTGTGAGGGCTGAAAGATCGGTACGAGAAAAGTCGACGACAGTTTCATTACAAAGACCTTCAAATGATAAGAAAATGAATGCTGAAGAGAATTTTTGAGGTAATTAGAAAGAACGTAGGTGGGATGAAGTACTAATAGTGCAACGACGCCGGCCGGAGTGGCCGTGCGGTTCTAGGCGCTGCAGTCTGGAGCCGAGCGACCGCTACGGTCGCAGGTTCGAATCCTGCCTCGGGCATGGATGTGTGTGATTTCCTTAGGTTAGTTAGTTTTAAGTAGTTCTAAGTTCTAGGGGACTGATGACCATAGATGTTAAGTCCCATAGTGCTCAGAGCCATTTGAACCATTTAGTGCAACGACACAACCGGACAGTGAGTGGCTTTATGCCAATTTCCATCCAGGAAGTTCAAAAGCCTGATTTTGTTACTCGTGGTGTGAAAGAAACTTTGTCATTCCATCATCGTTGTTCATATCTTGTATGTGTCTACTGCTTCCATAATAAATTCGATACTTGTATGCATAAGAGATTGTAGTATTAGTTTCGCAGCAACTGGTGATTTCAGGGTTACTCAAATGTCTCTGTTTCACATAAAAACACTTTACTGTCTTAACGCTCTCGTTCTAAACGCCCTGTGTAACGTAGTCAAATTAACGCGACCAGGTGAATGAACGAGACCACGTAAACTAAGGCAGCCAACGTTGCCGGAGCGAGCAGAAGCTGGTAATGTGCAGTCGGTTGGACACGCCTCGCTCTCGAGGACAGACAGCGTCGGCAGAGCTTTCACACATTTCGGAGGACGTTACGAACTTTTGGGTCGGGTGTCTCGGCGGCGACGCTAAATTTCGCGGGGTCCGCTAACGGGCGGCCAGGCCCTTACGTAAAACTCTGCTCCGCGGTGCAGTGCGGTGTGGTGTCGCGTAGTGGCGGGCGGTCACATCCGCATTGAACGGCGGCGGGCCGGCAGCGAGGGCCCGACCGCAGCACTCGCCGCTCGCTACTTGTTAGGCGCGCCTTCCGCCCCGCTGCCGGCGATTCACACTGGCTGCGCCGGAGTTTTCACAGCTTGTTACCCCGACTGCGGCGCGGCGAGCGCCAGCCGAGCCGTCTTGCGGAAGTTCTCCCACCCGCGGCGTTCCGCTGTCGGCACCAGTCTGCTGCCGCCGCCTCCCGCATGCCGCACGCGCCTCATCCCTGACCGCTACAGCTGCCACGCCTCCAGAATTACACAAAGGCTGCGCTGTATCGCATAAACAAAGTACAGACTTTAGGAATAACGCTAGACACATATGGCAGAAATCATGGTATACCGATGTTCACCTCTACAGACGGCGGCAGTAGGACGTACATAAGGTAAAAAAGACAAAGCGTTGGCACCGTCCGGCGTGACCGACCGGTTCCAGGCGCTTCAGCCTGGAACCGCGCGACCGCTACAATCGCAGGTTCGAATCCTGCCTCGGGCATGGATGTGTGTGATGTCCTTGGTTTAGTTAAGTTTAAGTAGTTCTAAGTTATAGGGGACTGATGACCTCAGACGTTAAGTCTCATAGTGCTCAGAGCCATTTGAACCAAAGCATTGACAGAGCTGTCATTTGTACTTAAGCGATCCATGTGAAAAGGTTTCCGACGTGGTTATGGCCGCACAACGGTAGTTAGGGGCTCCGGAACGCCCTATACTTGCAATGTTAAAATAACGCTTATAAATAAATTACATCTTTCCTCACAAAGTATTTGAGGTAGGAAGTTGAACTTTTTACAGATTATTTATTGGAATATGGGCTACAACTTAACACAGGGATTTTATAAAATTTTAGTTCAGTTATTAAAGATGATTTTTTTTTTCAATTGTAATGAAAATTCACAACATTTTTTTTTTTGCAATTCTTTATTTATATATTCAAAAATATACAGTTTTCTGGAATAAGGCTGTGTTAAATTATGCAGAAGGTACTGTGTAACATTTACTGAAAGTTTGAAACAAATATGTTTGGAAGATCCTTAGAAAACATGTAATTAGTATGAGAAAATAAAAGTTTTGGGAATCGAGCTACAAAGATTGGATTAACTTTTTAGTGCATTACAGGTCCATAGGATGGATTATCTTCATCCTCTGCAAACTCCTCCTCCAGCTTCATCTTGTTCCTCCTCCTGTTTACTCTTGCTTGTATTTCTAGACTATTTACAGCCCTGTCTGCAGCCCGAAGGCGTTCCTTGTCTAAAGCAAGCATCGCTCGTACCATGTTAGAATGTTATTATTTACAGTAATAACACATACCTTTGGCTTTCCAACATTTCTCCTTTTCTTAAAAGCCTTCAGAGGATTTCTAATAACTTTACTTTTACTCATTATTATACTTCAACAAAACAGAGACTCAAGAAACAGAATTAATTACGAATATTTTCGAGATAACGGCAGAGTAAATAAACATGAAACAATCGACAATCACACCAGCGATGTATATTGAACCATCACAGGTTAGCCACAACACATACTTTATCTCACATCACTAAAATGTACCTGATGAACACGGACGTTAATAATAACACCATTTGACAGCAGTTTAACAGCGCCACAGTGGGTCACGCCCATGTAGAACACATTTCAAAAAAAAAAATTAAAAATAGTTGTAGTCTTCGGAATTGAATAAATTAAATATCTATTAAAAGGTAATAGTCTGCAGATTCAGAAAACGCAAAAAAGTAAAAATTGAACTTTTCATGATTTTGAGCCTTTCCGGAGCCCCTTAAGAGACTTTGAACTCGATATGGCAGTTGGAGAAGGAAGCATGGGACTTTCCGTTTCGCAGATGTTTGTGGAATACAATATTGTGAGATCCGCAGTGCCAAGAGCGTGCCGAGAATGCGACATATCTGGCATTACATCTCACCACGGACAACGCAGTCACCAACAGCCTTCACTTAACGACTGAGAGCAGCGATGTTTGCATGGTAGTCAGTGCTAACAGACAGACAACACCGCGTGATAAAACCGCCGAAATTAATGTGGGACGTCCGTTGGGACGAAATCTGGCCTTGAGGGCTATGGCAGTAGACAGCCGACGCGAGTGCCTTTACTAACAGCCGCCTCTCCTGGGCTCGTGACGATATCGGCTGGACCCTAGATGAATGGAATACTGTGGACTTGGTAGATGAGTCCCGATTTCAGTTGGTAACAGCTAATGGTAGGGTTCGAGTGTGGCGCAGACCCCACGAAGCCATGGACCCAGGTAGTCAACAAGGCGTTGTGCAAGCTGGTGGTGGCTCCTAATGATGTGGGCTGTGTTCACATGGAATGGACGGGATCCTCTGGTCCAATTAAACCGAACGTTGTCTAGAAACGTTTATGTTCGGGTACTTGGAGACTGAACAATGGCATTTTTGTGGATGACGATACGACTAGGTCACAAATGTTCGCGATTGGTTTGGAGAATATTGTGAACAATTTGAGGAAATTATTTGGCCACCCAGATCGCCCGACGTGTATATCATTTATGGACAGTCGAGAGGTCAGTGCGTGCACAAAATTCTGCCTCGGAAACATTTTCTCTGTTATAGACGACTATAGAGACAGCATTGCTCAGTATTTCTGCAGGGGACTCCCAACGTCTTTCTGGATCATGCCACGTCGAGTTGCTGCATTACGCTGGGAAAAAGGACTTCTGACACGGTATTATCAGGTGTCCCATGGCTTTTGTCAGGTAGGGTAATTCGAATTCCAAAGAAAGCCGGTGCTGACAGGTGCGAATATTACCGAACTAAAAGATTAACAAGTAATGGTTGCAAAATATTTATACGAATTGTTTACAAAAGATTGTAAAAACTGCTAGACGCCGATCTCGGGGAAGATGAGTTTGGATTCCGGAGAAATGTTGTAACATGGGAGTCAATACTGAGCATACCACTTATCTCAGAAGACATGTTAACGAAAGGTTCAAATGGCTATAAGCACTATCCGACTTAACATCTGAGGTTATCAGTCCCCTAGATTTAGAATTACTTGAACCCAACTAAGGACATCACACACATCCATGCTCGAGGCAGGATTCGAACCAGCGACCGTAGAAGCAGCGCGGTTCCGGACTGAAGCGCCTAGAACCGCTCGGCCACAGCGCCCGGCCGACCAAAGGTAAACCTACGTTTATAGCATTTGTAGATTTGGAGAAATCTTTTGAAAATAATGAGTGAAATACTCTCCTTGAAATTCTGAAGGTAGCAGGGGTGTAATACAGGGAGTGAAAGGCTATTTAGAACTTGTACAGAAACCAGGCAGCAGTTATGAATCGAGAGGCATCTGAGAGAACCAGACGTTGAGAAGGGAATGAGGCAGAGTTGTAGCCTACCCCTATGTTATTCTGTCTCTACATTGAGCAAGCAGTGAAGGAAACTAAAGAAATATGGATTGGGAGTTGTAGTTCAGGGAAAAGAAAAAATCCTTTAAAGTTTTTTGATGACAAATGGTTCAAATGGTTCAAATGGCTCTGAGCACTATTGGACTCAACTGCTGAGGCCATTAGTCCCCTAGAACTTAGAACTAGTTAAACCTAACTAACCTAATGACATCACAAACATCCATGCCCGAGGCAGGATTCGAACCTGCGACCGTAGCGGTCTTGCGGTTCCAGACTGCAGCGCCTTTAACCGCACGGCCACTTCGGCCGGCTTTTGATGACATTCTAATTCTGTCAGAGACAGCAAACGACTTGGGAGAGCAGCTGAATGGAAATGATAGTTTCTTGAAATGAGGATATAAGACGAACATCAACAAAAGCAAAACACGGGTAATGGACTGTAGCCAAATTTAATCAAGCCATTGTGAGGAACTTGCACTAGGAAACAAGACAAGAAAAGTAGTAGAAAAGTTTTATTATTTGGACAGCAAACCAATTGATGATTTGCGAAGTAGAGAGGATATAATATATAGGCTGGCAGTGACAAGAAAAGCGTTGCTGAAGAGTAGAAATGTATGTCGAATATAATTTTAAGTGTTCATAGCCATTTATAGAAGTGAAGCGTGGACAATTAGCAGTGCAGTCGAGAAGAGAGTAACAGCTTTTGAAATCTGGCGCTACAGAAGTATATTGAAGAATAAATAGATAGATCACGTAACTAATGAGTAGATACTGAACAGAATGGGGGGGGGGGGGGGGAAGAAATTTGTGACACACCTGGACCAAACGAAGGGATTGGTTGGTAGGACACGTTCTGACACATCAGAGGATCGCCAGTTTAGTACAGTTTAGCACTAGTGGGACATATGTTTGTAAGGGGGGTGGGAGTGAAAAAATTGTAGAGGGAGACCAAGAGATAAATACACTAAGCAGGTTCAATGGGATATCGGTTGGAATAGCTACCTGGAGAGGAAGAAGCTTGCACAGGACGCAGCAACATGGAAAGCTTCATTAAACTAGTCTTCGGACTGAAGACCACAATGACAACGACAATCTAGAGCATGTATTTTGTTGCTATAATATGTTTCGGATGTATTAATCCGTTTTCATTGAAAGGTCTCTGTTGGATTCCTTTCATGTTTGATTTCTAAAATCTGTTGTCATTTACGGCATACATTCCTCTTCTAAATTTACTGTGGCGTTTCTGACTATCTGGGAGGAGACTGAGTAGTGGAACGTGTTACTTTTACACATAAACAAGAACGATCTGTCATACTACTACACTTTAAAACACAGTTTATATGTAATTCATGTCACACAGTCTCATACGGAACCTACATCCGCTTTCTTTTATATACTGTATATGATAAGATACTGTCATCCCCCTTCCCTTCTGTGTGAGAGGATGAATGAGCAAATGTATTTCTAGTTGCATGCCTCAGGACAGCAGACAAGCCTGTCTGCTAGAGAACAGTAGGACCAACGTCGGAACAGGTAGCTACGCTTTCTAAAAGCAAAGAGGTTTCTATCCTTAGTATGGTCCTGTCCGTCCCTTGTCATGTTGGTATAGGAAGCTGCCCCTCTGGCCACTTCCGTTTGTATTTGGGAGCCACCCTCAGGAAGGGACCAGGTCAGTCGGTCCGTAGCGAGCGTCTGAAGTGGTAAGATCTCCGGCTAAGCGCGTGTCTGCTAAGTCCGTAGGACAATGGATTTCTTAAGTTCAGCCTAACTGAAAATTTAATCACCTTTATTTCAGGTTTAGCTCTAAAATATCTAATGTTATCTTAAATTGGTTCAAATAGCTCTGAGCACTATGCGACTTAACTTCTGAGGTCATCAGTCGCCTAGAACTTAGAACTAATTAAACCTAACTAACCTAAGGACATCACACACATCCATGCCCGAGGCAGGATTCGAACCTGCGACCGTAGCGGTCACGCGGTTCCAGACTGAAGCGCCTTTAACCGCACGGCCACACCGGTCGGCTTGTTATCTTAAATTGCAACGCAGTGTAATTCGCGTGTGAAGTTCAGAATATCTTCCGGTAGTTGCTTTGTTACTACGTTGTGAGTAAAGTGGAACCACGTCAGTAACTCTAACTAAGACCATCAATCTTAAATGCGAGTGTGCGTGAGATTATAACATCTCGTCTTGACAATATTTTTCAATATAGCAACTTTTCTTTATGTTCAACCCACGTGGGGTGTACTTTGTGAGATCAGTACCACGTGCTTATACAATTGTTTGACCCATCAGCTTAATAGTAAGACGATAGTAACCAGTTCGAGGTTTTTCTTTTGTAAATTGCTTTTCGATCTAATTTATTTTAATTATCAAAATTATTGTGGAGTTACACTCTTTGTGTAAACCAACTTTACCACGTGAAGCATGTGGTGTAATCATCAAAGTAGCCCTCAGCTATTCTTTTTGGGAAGATTTCACAGAGAGTTAGTATGAATTTAGTATACCAGTGTGTGGTAATTACATGACGGACAGGATTGTGCTACGAACGTAACTTCTTTGGGTGGAAATTGAATCGGTTGGTTGTGGTTAATTTCGTCTTGCATATGTTTCAACGATCTTCGTGTGTTATTTTATGAATGCAGTGTTGTATACAGTCTCCCAATCTTGGCTCCATATTTGATGTGTTCCGTAAGATTACAAACTCACATTTTCCACAAACCTAAATAAGGCACCAGCTTAGTTATGAATCGAGTTTAATATGCTGAAATTTCAATGATCAATGTTAAAACAAATTTCCAAATATGAACTTATTTATTTCTTTTTATTTAAATTCTCTTTTTTATATACATATCTCCGGTTGTCGTATGACTATTAAAAGATTATAATTAATGTTAGTCTGGTTGGGGATTTGGTAAGCTAGACAGGATACCTGGTGAAACAGTTGCTCAGTAATGCAAGATTAACTTCCCCAGACAGCTCGCAGCTTTTAACCCGCTTTTATTGTCTATCAGTTCAGCTTAAATAGCAAATAAAGCAACAACGTTACATCATATCTAAAACATTACGTGTGCCATAGCTTTCAACAGCGGAGGCAGTGCTCATCAAATTCGCAATTATATTATCATACGCGGAGTACATGTTGTGACAAAAATATATTGAGAAGCTTCAAGAAGCTACACAACGTCTGTTCAAAACGTTTCGAGACTGGATTAATAAAGAAAAGGAGAACTACTGAGACGGTGGTTTTAATGGTTCACGTGTTTTACATTGTCTCCTCCCACTTGAGTATAGCGCACGGAACTTTCATATAACCTCGTGATCTGCCAGAGGAGTCCTTTATTGGTCTACTGTTCAATTCACTCATCACACTCACATCTTCTTCGATCTTGCAGACCCTTCTGCACTGCACTGTGTCATTTGTGGTAGGTTGATATTGATAACACCAAGTCTTGTCGCCATGATGTTTATTTCTAAAAGAGAACTGTCCACGTTTTTCATTTCTATCAAGCTGCTAAAGGCGTCACTAAGTTGATGTTACTGCTCGGGAATCAAAGTATGTGGCACAAAGTTTGAGCACAGTTTTATCTTCTTCAAAACACTATGGGGAACATGTTCAAAACTTGCTTTAGGGGTGTTCAGTTAGTTGCTTCATAGCGATTCGTGACACAATATTAACATTAACATACTACGGTCACACGACCACTGCTTAATACTGCCTATTCACAAATGACTGGTCGAAGGCACATCTGTTGTTTACCGTTGTTAGTCCAAGCTGCCATCGTAGTTCCTACGCTGATGGCACGTATATGCCAGGAATAAAATCAATCTCGGAACTTTCTGGAAGGACAGAGTAGATGTACATTTTCGTCATTACAGTCCACACTCAAGTGTTTGCCAGAGGGATCGTACAACCACTTTCAGACTATTTCTCGACCGTCCCACTCTCGTGTAACATGTGGGAAATGTGAACACCTAAATCTTTCCATGCGTCCTCCTATATCTGTTCTTTAGTTACGATAGGTTTTTATCTTTATAGACATTGGAATCAACAAAACATTTTGGTTCAAAAATGGTTCAAATGACTCTGAGCACTATGGGACTCAACTTCTGAGGTCATTAGTCCCCTAGAACTTAGAACTAGTTAAACCTGACTAACCTAAGGACATCACACACATCCATGCCCGAGGCAGGATTCGAACCTGCGACCGTAGCGGTCTCGCGGTTCCAGACTGCAGCGCCTAGAACCGCACGGCCACTTCAGCCGGCAAACATTTTGGCATTCGTCGAAAAAAGTGATTGAGGTTTCGCCTTAACGAAAAACGCCTTTGTGTCAATGACTGATACTCCAACCGGCTTAAAGTTTTCATTACATTTTTCTCCTTTTTCGTGATAATAGAAAATAATCTGCAGTTCTTGAAACTTTTTTCGTGTTCTCCATCAAGACTATCTGGTACGGATGAGATAAACTCCGAAAGAGAACGGAGAACTACAGCGTAGACAGTTTCTTCAATAGATTTGTTTCATTTTCTAAGCGATATGCTAAAAAAACACTCAAAATTTCTGTGTGATAACTCCAATTACTCCAATTAATCCCCCCAATGAACCATGGACCTTGCCGTTGGTGGGGAGGCTTGCGTGCCTCAGCGATTCAGATGGCCGTACCGTAGGTGCAACCACAACGAAGGGGTTTCTGTTGAGAGGCCAGACAAACGTGTGGTTCCTGAAGAGGGGCAGCAGCCTTTTCAGTAGTTACAGGGGCAACAGTCTGGATGATTGACTCATCTGGCCTTGTAACACTAACCAAAACAGCCTTGCTGTGCTGGTACTGCGAACAGTTGAAAGCAAGGGGAAACTACAGCCGCAATTTTTCCCGAGGGCATGCAGCTTTACTGTATGGTTAATGATGATGCCGTCCTCTTGGGTAAAATATTCCGGAGGTAAAATAGTCCCCCATTCGCATCTCCGGGCGGGGACTACTCAAGAGGATGTCGTTATCAGGAGAAAGAAAACTGTCGTTCTACGGATCGTAGCGTGGAATGTCAGATACCTTAATCGGGCAGGTAGGTTATAAAATTTAAAAAGATAAGTGGATAGGTTAAAGTTAGATATAGTGGGAATTAGTGAAGTTCTGTGGCAGGAGGAACAAGACTTCTGGTCAGGTGAATACAGGGTTATAAATACAAAGTTAAATTGGGGTAATGCAGGAGTAGGTTAAATAATGAATAAAAAATAGGAATGCTGGTAAGCTACTACAAACAGCATAGTGAACGCATTATTGTGGCCAAAATAGACACGAAGCCCACGCCTACTACAGTAGTACAAGTTTATATGCGAACTAGCTCTGCAGATGACAAAGAAATTGAAGAAATGTATGACGAAATAAAAGAAATTATTCAGATAGTGAGGGAGACGAAAATTTAATAGTCATGGGTGACTGGAATTGGGTAGTAGGAAAAGGGAGAGGAGGAAACGTAGTAGGTGAATATGGATTGGGGCTAAGAAATGAAAGAGGAAGCCGCCTGGTAGAATTTTGCACAGAGCACAACTTAATCATAGCCAACACTTGGATCAAGAATCATAAAAGAAGGCTGTATACATGGAAGAAACCTGGAGATACTGACAGGTTTCAGATAGATTATATAATGGTAAGACAGAGATTTAGCAACCAGGTTTTAAATTGTAAGACATTTCCAGGGGCAGATGTGGACTCTGACCACAATCTTTTGGTTATGAACTGTAAGTTAAAACTGAAGAAACTGCAAAAAGGTGGGAATTTAAGGAGGTGGGATCTGGATAAACTGACCAAACCAGAGGTTGTACAGAGTTTCAGGGAGAGTGTAAGGGAACAAATGGCAGTAATGGGGGAAAGAAATACAGTAGAAGAAGAATGGGTAGCTTTGAGGGATGAAGTAGTGAAGGCAGCAGAGGATCAAGTAGGTAAAAAGACGAGGGCTAGTAGAAATCCTTGGGTAACAGAAGAAATACTGAATTTAATTGATAAAAGGAGAAAATATAAAAATGTAGTAAATGAAGCAGGCAAAAATGAATACAAACGTCTCAAAAATGAGATAGACAGGAAGTGCAAAATGGCTGAGCAGGGATGGCTAGAGGACAAATGTAAGGATGTAGAGGCTTATCTCACTAGGGGTAAGATAGATACTGCCTACAGGAAAATTAAAGAGACCTTTGGAGAAAAGAGAACCACTTGTATGAATATTAAGAGCTCAGATGGAAACCCAGTTCTAAGCAAAGAAGGGAAAGCAGAAAGGTGGAAGGAGTATATAGAGGGTCTGTACAAGGGCGATGTACTTGAGCGCAATATTATGGAAATGGAAGAGGATGTAGATGAAGATGAAATGGGAGATATGATACTGCGTGAAGAGTTTGACAGAGCGCTGAAAGACCTGAGTCGAAACAAGGCACCGGCAGTAGACAACATTCCATTAGAACTACTGACGGCCTTGGGAGAGCCAGTCCTGACAAAACTCTACCAAAGACTTCAAGAAGAATATAATAATTCCAATCCGAAAGAAAGCAGGTGTTGACAGATGTGAAAATTACCGAACTATCAGTTTAATAAGTCACGGCTGCAAAATACTAACGCGAATTCTTTGCAGGCGAATGGAAAAACTAGTAGAAGCCGACCTAGGGGAAGATCAGTTTGGATTCCGTAGAAATATTGGAACACGTGAGGCAATACTGACCCTACGACTTATCTTAGAAGATAGATTAAGGAAAGGCAAACCTACGTTTCTAGCATTTGTAGACTTAGAGAATGCTTTTGACAATGTTGACTGGAATACTCTCTTTCAGATTCTGAAGGTGGCAGGGGTAAAATATAGGGAGCGAAAGGCTATTTACAATTTGTATAGAAAGCAAATGGCAGTTATAAGAGTTGAGGGGCATGAAAGGGAAGCAGTGGTTGGGAAGGGAGTGAGATAGGGTTGTAGCCTCTCCCCGATGTTATACAGTCTGTATATTGAGCAAGCAGTGAAGAAATCAAAAGAAAAATGCGGAGTAGGTATTAAAATCCATGGAGAAGAAATAAAAACTTTGTGGTTCACCGATCAAATTGTAATTCTGTCAGAGACAGCAAAGGACTAGGAAGAGCAGTTGAATGGAATGGATAGTGTCTTGAAAGGAGGATATAAGATGAACATCAACAAAAGCGAAACGAGGATAATGGAACGTAGTCGAATTAAGTCGGATGATGCTGAAGGTATTAGATTAGGAAATGAGACACTTAAAGTAATAAAGGAGTTTTGCTATTTGGGGAGCAAAATAACTGATGATGGTCGAAGTAGAGAGGATATAAAATGTAAACAGGCAATGGCAAGGAAAGCGTTTCTGAAGAAGAGAAATTTGTTAACATCGAGTATAGATTTAAGTGTCAGAAAGTCGTTTCTGAAAGTATTTGTATGGAGTGTATCCATGTATGGAAGTGAAACATGGACAATAAATAGTTTAGACAAGAAGAGAATAGAAGCTGTCGTAATGTGGTGCTACAGAAGAATGCTGAAGATTAGATGGGTAGATCACATAACTAATGAGGAGGTGTTGAAGAGGGTTGCGGAGAAGAGGAGTTTGTGGCACAACTTGACTAGAAGCAGTAATCGGTTGGTAGGACATGTTCTGAGCCATCAAGGGATCACCAATTTAGTATTGGAGGGCAGCGTGGAGGGTAAAAATCATAGAGGGACACCAAGAGATGAATACACCAAGCAGATTAAGAAGGATGCAGATTGCAGTAGGTACTGGGAGGTGAAGAAGCTTGCACAGGATAGAGTAGCATGGAGAGCTGCATCAAACCAGTCTCAGGACTGAAGACCACAACAACAACAACAACTCCAATTGAAGCTGTTATTAATTGTAAATCATCAACAATTTATTTGAATCATTAACCTTTAAATCTGTTTGTTTATCGTGTAACGAAAATTTAATGGATTTATTTTTAGTCAAGTTGACTTCACACTTTTTATAGATTAGGGTCATTTCCATTTTTCACACTGTGCAAATACCTTGGACAAAAAATTTTGAAATTCATTTCGATCTTCAGATTAGTCTACCAGACAATAAACGACAACATAATCTGCAAACCGTCTAAGAGGACTTCTTAGATTGTCTCCTAACTCGTTTATATAGTAAGAACAGCAAGGGTCCTACAATACTTTCTTGAGGAGACCCAGGTACCAATTTGGTACCAGTAAACGACTTCCTGTCGATTAGCACAATTTCCTTTCTGATACAAAACCACGAATCCAGTATCACAGCTGAGACATTTTTGCGTAGGCATGCAAAAGCCGTGTCTGAGTAACGGTGTCAATAATCTTCTGGAGATTATAGATATGGAATCAATATGAGGTCCCCTGCCGATAGCATTCAATACACGTGGCAAGACTGATGTAAGCATGTGATCTTCAGTCATGGCAGAAGATCAGAATCCTACTTCATTCTTGGCATGCTTCTTGTTATGATGTCACAATACACCTGAAGATGGTCTGTTTATGACTGAAACTGGTTGTGTAATGAAGTGGCAATACAGCTGTGTCCAGAAGACTATTTTTCAAAACTTTCTGCGAGCTGTAAATCATGTCCTGCTCAAACTAATTTATCTTTGAACCTGTTGTTCGCGTAACAGCCGAAAACCGATTTGTAAAATAATAACTATTGTGGAATATTACATTAGCTTCGTGTCTTTATTCACTCATAAATAGTGAATGTTGCTTTAAGGAGTGACGCGGAAGAATTCTCATGAAGTTAAAGACAACATCGAAAATAATCCTAACATAGTTCCCAGGATAAAAGTTCAGAGAACCAGCGTAAAACATCGAGTGAGCAGTGACTGATATGACTTTGCTCAACATATTGTTAAGATATTTTCAGTGCTGATGCAGAATTCTGCCACTGTTACAAACTGCTAATATTACAGGACATTTTGTATAACACACTTGTTATGTACGGCAACCGCTATCCATGTGGTTACGTCCTGGAGTTACACCCTTCAAATGGCCAGTACCACATCCCGCCGTTATTAAGCGCGTTAGTTACTTCAGCACGAATTCATTAAGAGCAGCGGGAGCGCCAGAGATTTGTGAAGTCCCTTAAAATTTCGCTTGTAGGCCATTAAAGCAACCGCAAGCCTGGCTAGACCAGTTAATCTGCTGCGTGCTCCGGACAGCTTTTGGGGAAGAATTTGAGGTGGAACATGAGTCCATTCCCAGCACTAGGTACTTTAACTTCAGCTCACACTGCTGCTTACTTTTGACGAGAGTCTGTCGCGTATAAAGTTGCTTACAATGTATGACAAACTGAAAAGGAAAACTGCTACGACTCTTTTATTCATTTGTCACCACTTGTTGGTTTTTGTAATCTTCACAACAGTCGTCCACTTCAAAATAATGTATCGCATTACTGTAACTTAAATAAGCTAGGCAAACATGAAGCTACTGCTACAATAGGTGTGTTGTAGCTACAGTAGGGAAGGCTGCATAAAAATACCGGGTATCAACCGGTGGCGCTGCACCTGCTTGTATCTTCTGTATAGGAGCGAATATGTCGTTCATAATGGACTGTTTGTCGAGGGCGAATGGCGTCGGAGTACAGTTTTCAGGATGATCTGCGTGAAAAGATCGTAAGTTGGAAGTAGATCATACTCACACAGAAGTGGTCAATGTATTAAATGTTCTTTCTACTTTGAAAAATCTTTCAAATCGATTCTAGCAGTAAGAAGACAATTCCGCAGGAGTAAGCAGCAGTTTCTGTCGAGGTAGTTTCAAACTCAGTAATGAGGATCAGCTGGAACCTAAATTGAAGATTTTATAGTAGACGAAGCATTTGTGTTAACCAGGAAGCAAACTAACAAATGTCGGACGAAGAGAGGACTATACGGAGTGTAATGGTATGAGGGTCGATATTTCTGTTGGTAATGGTGTACTGAACAACATTACGTCAATGTTTAGGTCTTTTGCAGAGGAATAATTGTTGCTATTACAAGCCGTATGTTTTTTCGATGGGTAGTACCTCCCAGTACATATGGCAAGGACAAGCCACTAACGCTATTTTCACCTCAGCAGCAGGACAGGTATTGAAGTGACGATGCGTTTATGCAAAACGGTCAGTCTATACTGACAGGCTTAGTCTACTTAGTTGTGCATTACGGCAATGCAGAAAACATTAGGTCGTAGGGTTTGTGACGTGTTTGTGAAAAGATTGTTCGACGCAGAAAAAAAAACGACACACTGATGTAAGTACACATCAACATACGACATATAAAATATCTGCACTTATACCCGTTTACAACCTGTATGATAAATACAACACCACAGAAAAGAAATTTATCCCCAGAAGAAGCCAACAGGTTCTAGCGTAACTCGATAAATTTCTAATAATGTTCTTCTGGATCGTCGCATTGTGTGGAAATGAATCGTATGCTGAGGGAAAATCGAAAAATAATACACTCTATTAGTCTGAAATGTGGTATTACTAGACGACTGTGAATCTTATATGAAATAATAAGACATGTAGTTCTCCATGAAGAAGGCGACGAGAGGAATATACTGAAAATATCGAATCAGATTACGCCTCTAGGAGTTAATCACTGCAGCGTAGAACCTTTCGGTGCGGAGTTTCACCGGGGTTAAATCTCTAAGATCCTACATAATGTCACCGGATCGCTGGAGTCCATTACCTGTGGCCGCGATGGTGAGGAGGCTGATGTCAAGTAAATTTCGTACCGAACCGGTAGTAGTTCCAAAGCAAAAGCGTGTGACGAATTACATGATAGTGTGTCAAGACTCTAGTTTCCAACGATTTTTGTGGCTACTTTACATTTGCCGTTTTTGTACCGTAAATTTCCTTTACTTCACGTCTATGGTCACAACATTTTTGTCATCAGACTACCGGTTTCGGTCTATAATGATCATCTTCAGATATGTTTTATAAAAACATGTCCTAATATACTGGAGCCATAGTGGCATCGTCAAATGCTAAACACAAAATCAGGACTTGTTTTTATAAAACAGATCTGATGGTGGTCATTATAGACCGAAACCGGCAAACTGATGTTAAAAAAATTGTGACCATAAACGTGAACTTTATTCTATATTCGGCTAACTGTTCAGTTCGCGACCATGTCGCAGCTTGTGAAAATTTTTGTATTGGACTATGTTTAACAGTAGCCCAGCGTGTATCTGCAAAGTCTCGTGACTGTTTTTTTTATGTTGTTTATACTTCTAATAGGCAGTCTTCTGACTGGTCTGATGAAGCCAGCCACAAGTGCCTCTCTGGTACAAATCTTTCCGCCTCCCAACGTAACACTTGCACACATTGCCCTCAGTTACTTGTTGAAAGTATTTCAGCGCCTGTCTCCCCCTAGAGTCCTAGAGTTTTACCCCTCTAACTTAATTCCCCTACGTCTTACACACATCCTACCTTCTTGTCGTGGTCTCCATGTATTCTTTTCCTCTCCGAGTCTGCAGAGAACCTCCTCATTTCTAGTATCCGTCCATCTAATTCTGGACTTCCACCGCGAAACGCTTCAAGTCACTTCTTTTCCGAGTTTTCCATTGTCCGTGATACTCTTCCATGCAATACTGTCATGCAAACGTACATTCCCAGAAATTTCTTCCTCAAATTAGGTCAGTATCGATAGTAGTAAGCGGCTAAAGTCACGTGGTCCGAGAGCTTGCGTGTCAAACTCTTCCAGGGGCAACAAAGCTTTTATTTTCAGTATTCCCTATAATTACTAACAGAATTTAAAAATTTTAATTGGTGTCATAATCTGCATATTGAGAGGTATAATCCTACGTTAAAAGTTTAACGCAATAAAACAAGTATTAAAGAAAGAAACTGTGTATAAATCTTGAAGCAGTGTAACTCACGGCTCGCAAATTATCCAGACTATATCCGTGTAGTATTTAAGAATAAGAGCAGTTATCGCCTTCCATAATACTTTACACATAAGTTCATATCTTTTCGAAACTTCTCTCGGAAATACTCCCCACAAAACAATAAAAGAAAATAAGTTGATCACTAATTACATTTTCGGTGCTCATGCAGTAAAACTTCAGCTCTAGGAATGACTTTTTAGTTTATTTCTCCTTCTACTACCTCTATTCACATCGCGTTTTGCAGATAGTATCCACATATACCTCTGAATGTACCCGAAAAATTATGTCATTGTACGACATGTAGTGTACGAAATGTGGCACCAACAACACTGAGATGAGTAAAAAACTAGCTTTTCTGAAAACGGAACTGTTTTATACATAGGAATTGGATTCTTCGCAGAAGTAGGTATTGGGGAGTTACTGGTTTCATGCTAGCAGATTTCTTTTGCCGGGAATGACCTCTTGCCTGGTCTAATCTTTTCTTTATGTCCTCCTTGCTTCGTCTCGTTATTTTTTTAAATTTGTTTCAAGGCAGTGGAGTTCCTTCACTTGCCCTATTTCGTGATCACCCGATTTGATAATAAGTTTATCGTTTCTCTCATCTTTGCTGCTTCTCTTTCTTCGTTTTACCCTCAATCCATATTCTGCAATAGTACTGCACGTAAAAGTCTTAATCAGCATTTTCCCTGTTGCAATGCTCTCTTATCGTATTAAAATAAACTTACGGCTATATTCAAACATTTTGCTTCGGGCTACACCTTTTCATTCCCATTTGCATTTACACGCTACGTTGGAAACTAATTTCTCGTTACAGCAGATTTTTTTTTTTTCATAATACCTGTCAAAGATAGTTCTTAATGTATCATTTGGAACACCAACTGCCTGCAACTACGCGTGCAAATTTGATTCAACGCCAAAGCCAAAGTGCGGCCGTTGTGGACCTCCCGATACATAAACACAAATGTAATTACAGCAGCAGTCCATTTAACGTCAGAGTTACGTAAACGGAGAAAGAGGTTGCGGCCATGAGTCATTGCCATGCTGCACACTTCACTGTGTTGACGAATATGTTTGAATGATAATTACATTCCTGCTGAACATCAAAACGCGCCACTGATTTTGTATACACCGCTGTAGTGTAATTACTCTATGTAAATTATCCGAATATAAACAGCGTAAAATAAACTCACACGTGCTAGGAATATTTGCATCACGTATGCGATGAGATCAGTCGTTATGATCGGATCCAGATGAGGCATGAATTTCGGAAATATAGTTTGTTAGCTGTATAACGAAACCTGGCCGTGGCGGAAGAGTGCCATATGATCTGCAAGCAGTTTCGTTTGAGAAGTCGTTCTGCCGGTATAAAGACGACGGCGAAAGTAGTGAGTACGTTTATTTTGTATTTTTCATTTGCTCTTCATAAATAGGTATTTAACAGAAAATACTTGGCATGGTTGTCGAATATCGGATCAGATACTTCCAGTGTGTCAGTCGATTTCCCATAGTGACATGACTGCAGAAAAATTCTTGCATATTAAGTACCTTATCTCAGTGAAAATTTTAACATACTTATTAGAGAAACATGTTTAATGCCGATTCCATGGACGAACGTCGCTTCCCTATAGCTTAAATTGGTTGGCCCAGTGTTCGACATCTGTTCTTTTATTCCCGGACACAGTGATCCAAACTCCAGCCCAGTAAAGCCTTATTCAGATTTTTCGAGGTTTAGACATTACAGGCGAAATGTAACAAGCCTCGGTTCCTTCCGATGCCCTCTAACCTTCCCTTCCTCTAACGAGAGAAGCATTTCAGAAAATACTCAACAAGGTAGGCTTCTGTGCCATTTATTACAGTTGTTCGTAAAAATTGCAAAAAGAATGCTTAAACACATCGTAGTCGTCCAGAACAAAATCCTAATACTCCTGCTGGAAATAAAAACCGGATCACGATTACACGAATTAAACCATGGCAGTAAATTAGCATAAGAAACAAAACTAGTGGAATTTATAGTTAGATAAATCTCCTTCGATGCAGTTATCACAGTTTTATGTGCGTCTTGTTACCTTCTGAACGTCATGTCTTGCTTGAAATCCTGTTTGTCGTAAGGTTCTTCTCGCTATAAATTCCTGAATTCCGTTAACTGAGTCTAGTCTTGCTGTTCTCCATTGGCCTTTTTTCCCGAGGAATGACTACTTATTGACAGCTGCCTTTTTCTTTATTTCATGGTTTACAGCTGAATTAATATTTAAATTTTCGTTTCATCTGTTGTGGTTGTAACTTACAATGGAACGCCACATCATCGCTTCCAAAAGATCTTACTATCGCTGCTAAATACACTCCTGGAAATGGAAAAAAGAACACATTGACACCAGTGTGTCAGACCGACCATACTTGCTCCGGACACTGCGAGAGGGCTGTACAAGCAATGATCACACGCACGGCACAGCGGACACACCAGGAACCGCGGTGTTGGCCGTCGAATGGCGCTAGCTGCGCAGCATTTGTGCACCGCCGCCGTCAGTGTCAGCCAGTTTGCCGTGGCATACGGAGCTCCATCGCAGTCTTTAACACTGGTAGCATGCCGCGACAGCGTGGACGTGAACCGTATGTGCAGTTGACGGACTTTGAGCGAGGGCGTATAGTGGGCATGCGGGAGGCCGGGTGGACGTACCGCCGAATTGCTCAACACGTGGGGCGTGAGGTCTCCACAGTACATCGATGTTGTCGCCAGTGGTCGGCGGAAGGTGCACGTGCCCGTCGACCTGGGACCGGACCGCAGCGACGCACGGATGCACGCCAAGACCGGAGGATCCTACGCAGTGCCGTAGGGGACCGCACCGCCACTTCCCAGCAAATTAGGGACACTGTTGCTCCTGGGGTATCGGCGAGGACCATTCGCAACCGTCTCCATGAAGCTGGGCTACGGTCCCGCACACCGTTAGCCCGTCTTCCGCTCACGCCCCAACATCGTGCAGCCCGCCTCCAGTGGTGTCGCGACAGGCGTGAATGGAGGGACGAATGGAGACGTGTCGTCTTCAGCGATGAGAGTCGCTTCTGCCTTGGTGCCAATGATGGTCGTATGCGTGTTTGGCGCCGTGCAGGTGAACGCCACAATCAGGACTGCATACGACCGAGGCACACAGGGCCAACACCCGGCATCATGGTGTGGGGAGCGATCTCCTACACTGGCCGTACACCACTGGTGATCGTCGAGGGGACACTGAATAGTGCACGGTACACCAAACCGTCATCGAACCCCTCGTTCTACCATTCCTAGACCGGCAAGGGAACTTGCTGTTCCAACAGGACAATGCACGTCTGCATGTATCCCGTGCCACCCAACGTGCTCTAGAAGGTGTAAGTCAACTACCCTGGCCATCAAGATCTCCGGATCTGTCCCCCATTGAGCATGTTTGGGACTGGATGAAGCGTCGTCTCACGCGGTCTGCACGTCCAGCACGAACACTGGTCCAACTGAGGCGCCAGGTGGAAATGGCATGGCAAGCCGTTCCACAGGACTACATCCAGCATCTCTACGATCGTCTCCATGGGAGAATAGCAGCCTGCATTGCTGCGAAAGGTGGATATACACTGTACTAGTGCCGACATTGTGCATGCTCTGTTGCCTGTGTCTATGTGCCTGTGGTTCTGTCAGTGTGATCATGTGATGTATCTGATCCCAGGAATGTGTCAATAAAGTTTCCCCTTCCTGGGACAATGAATTCACGGTGTTCTTATTTCAATTTCCAGGAGTGTATTTGTACGTTGAACGTCCAACGTCCACTTCTTCTGTGATGCTTGAGTGGGTGACATAAATTAGAACTTAAGACGTTAAAATGTTTGTACAAGGCTATGAGTTATACGAAAGAACATATTTTTCAAGTAGTATATGGTGCCCCATAAAAGAAACTAGTCAATTCTCGAATTACTGTAGCGCAAGAACGAAAATCTGAATCTGCAACGAGTGTGGCTGCCATCGTCGATAGACAGACGATCACAGAAGATAAATGAGTCTCAACTGAAGCTTTTTTATGTCCAATAATTATTGTCTCATAATCTACTTCAACCTGTTAGAACATAGTTCAATAAATTAAATGAACATAAACTAAATGTAAAAATTTGCAATAATGGAAACATAGACGCATGACACTGAAATACGCCGCCAAACCATTTTCCAATATGAACGAAATGGAAAGTGTTGCTCACAGTGTTCCCTAATGATTTTAAAAATTGTGCATCGAAAGTGATCTGAAGTTAGGTCCTCTTTGTGTTGTCTTGTCTTTATTTAGTCTCCTTCTTCTGGAATCAAGTTGCACTTGCAGCACTATATAGAGATATACTATTCTCCAAACACAGCTCCAATAAACATTAACTGTTGCCACCAATAATAACTCCGAAAGTAATATACCAGCTGAAAAATTTGTGGGACATGGGGCAACGGGGGCCATAATATGACGTTGGTTTTTTGTTGCTAGGTAGGGTCCCATCAGAGATATGAAGGTCAACTGTGTTTTTACTTTTTTTTAATGGGATGCTATAGTTTGGTACTTATTTTCTGACAGCAGCTATCGAGACGAATCCAACGATGTGTAACAGTAAGGTCTTTGAAGGTCAACCAAGGTCACAAAGGTGGCATGAACGTCCATCTATAGAAGATGTTTTAAGTGATGACCATTGCTATCAATGCAGTGCTGCAATCTTCTTATCATGGATTGAGTGGTATTCCTTATCACATCGGCACTTATCGAAACACATGCTCTGACAATTCTCTCTCGCATACCTTCAGGCGTAGTTGGAACGTCTTTATAAACAATGTCTTATAGGAATCCTCACAAGCAAAAATCCAGATGCGTCAAGTCTGGCGAACGAGCTGGCCACTACACACCTTCACCGCGTCCACCCGAATGATTTGAGAATTGTCGCTGCAACTCATTTTTAGCCATTACCGAAAAATGTGCCGGACACCCATCGTTTTGATATCACATTCTGTTCCTTGTTCGTAAAGGTATTTCTACCATTAACACACCTAATGTTTCTTGCAGGAATGTGGTGTACTTCCTACCATTAAGATTTCCTTCGATGAAATAGGGGCCTATAATTCTGTCCTCCAGAATCCTACACCATACATTCACCAACCACGGTTTTTGGCGTGCAACTTGCCGCAGCAAACATGGATTTTCAGTTGCCCAATAACGCATGTTACGCAAATTAAAATTTCCATGGTTCGTGAATGTAGCCTCGTCAGTAAACAAAATCAAATTAATAAATGTGTCATCCCTCTGAATCTGAAGTTGAGCTCATCGGCTGAATTCCATGCGACGAATACGATTCGTAAAAATTAATTCTTGGTGGAGACTGATATGATAAGAATGATATTTATGGCTGTGCAGAACACGAACAACACTATTCTGGCTCATGCCAGATTCCCTTACGATCTCGAACCACAGTGGCAAGAGTACAAATTTCCGTTTCTTCGTTAGTAACTTCCCTTTGCCGGATAAGTTTCCGATGCGTTAAAGATCCAGTTGTTCTCAATTTATCATATACGTATTTAAACGTACGACGTGTAGGGTGAGTACGTTGAGGATATCTTTCAGCGTATAAGTCTCTAGCTCTCACTGAATTTCGTTGGCATTCTCCGTAAATGAGAAGCATATCGATTTGTTCATCGAAGGAACACATCATCCACATTCGCTTGATTCGAAGATACTAGTCTTACCGTTCCTCTTGGTGTTGTATTACGAAACCATCGAATGCTGTTTACATGCCAATGATACCTTAGATGGATACGCCGTATTCGGGGAATATTTACTATTTGCACGAATACGAAAGAGAATTGTCAGAGCATGTTCTCCGATAGGTGCTCAAGTGATAAGGAATGCCACTCAATCCATGATAATAAGATTGCAGCACTGCATTGATACCAATGGTCTTACTTCAAATACCTTCTGTAAATGGCCGTTCATGCCACCTTTGTGACCTTCGTTGCCGGCTGGTGTGGCCGAGTGGTTCTAGGCGCTTCAGTCTGGAACCGCGCGACCACTACGGTCGCAGGTTCGAATCCTGTCTCGGGCACTGATGTGTGTGATGTCCTTAGGTTAGTTAGGTTTAAGAAGTTCTAAGTTCTAGGGGACTGATGACCTCAGATGTTAAGTCCCATAGTGCTCAGAGCCATTTTAACCATTTTTGACCTTCGTTGAACTTACTGTTACACATCATTTCTTTCAAATACACCGAATGGTGTTTCATATAATTTCGTTAATGTCCAGGTTTCAGGACTACATGTTTGCACTAACCTCACTAAAACTTTATGTATCATAATTTAAGTTTTAGCTTAGATTTCAGATGTTTTCTGAGGCTATGAGAGCACTTGTTGGGTGACAACAGTCGGCTAAGAATTTCAGACTAACACTGTTCTTACAGTTTGTTCCTGATCCAAGAGAGTGAAACTACGTACGATATCAAACTACGTGACCGAATTCTTATGAATGATGGTTCATTAGGATAAGCTTTCTTAGATACAGGCACATACTTCTTTTCCTCTTCATTTATCTGTAGATTCATCTCCATATCAGCTCTTTTAAGACTTGTAATGGCTTCCTTCAATGCTCTTGGCATTCTTGCGATTGTATGAATGTCTTTTGCCTATATGAACTGATTTGAACAGCATAGGTCCCCGCTGTATTGATGGCCGTATTCCTTTTCCAAGGCTATAAAAACAGGAGGCAGGATAATAAATCGCTCTGTCTTATCCCGTTTTTTGTGGTCACATCACTTTAAACATATTCTGTATATTAATTTGAGGCCAGTGCTTGCCGTAGTAGTTTACACTAATGTGATCAACTCATTAGTAATCTCCAACTCTTCCATTGTTATTTGTAGTTCCCTCTAATCAATGCTGTGATAGGCTGACCTAAAGTATATAGAGAGGGGATGCACCTGAGTCCCAAATTCCTTACATTTTTCTAGAATTTGTCGTCTCGTGAAGATCTGTACAACAGTAGATCTTCCGTGATGAAATCCACATTCATATTCACCAACAGTATTTTAAAGGTAAGGTGCCAGTCTGCTAGAAAAGATGTTGGAGACAATTTTCTATGCAGTTACATGTTTTTCGCGACTAGATTCACCGAAATGTTATTTTTCATCTTCTGGTGACTGGCAAGTACTTGATCTTTCTGCGTTTACTACCGTGATTTGAATCTTATTTTACATTTATAGTTTGTAGTTATTGAAAGAGGAACAAATTGCTTTGAAATTAAATTCTCCGCAAATCATGAGCTGTCTTGCTTACTTTATAATTGAGTACCTTCTCTGTTTGTTTAGTGTACAATATGTATTTCAGTTCTTTATACAATTCCTTTCTGGTAAATACTCATGGCAGATTAATCGCTCTGACGGAGTGAAAATAATTGTCCACAGTTAATGCGGGTCCAGACTGTTTTCTTCTAACATTAGAATGGAACGAAACTTTTACGCCTTGCGTAAAAACCTTTGGTTTCATTCGCAGCAGCCTCGGGAAATGTAAAGCCCAGAGAGAGGCGAGTACGTGACGCGAATACAGCCGCAAAACTAGGAGGAAGGGCGTATGCGATTTGAGTGCGTTCTGTGATACGCAGAGTGGCGCAGGCATATTTTTCCTACCCAAGATTTCTCGGTGGCCTTACGAAATGCTGGCGCTTTCCTGCATGCTGGGGGTGGGCACCCTCTTGGTCTCAAGGGGCCTCCGTTCTGCTCGTAGAATTGAGTTGCAGCGCAGTGTGGCAGAAACAGGGCTACTCATAGCTGTGCGTGATAATCAGAAACTTGATTTCCATTTCAATGTAGAGGCACAGATGAAGCTTGGTTGATTACGAGAAATGCCTTGCAGGGAAAAATGGTTTGTTGATTATGAGATAGATTTTCCAGTTATCTGTACAGTTCACTCATTGTTTTAAGAAGAAACTTGAGTCGACAAGCATAAATGATTCATATTTAGAATTAGAGCATGCCACAGCAAAATTAAAGGAGCGTTGCCTATTACAACGTTCTCGGTGCTGGCCCCTTCTATAAGATCTCGCAAGCCCCTAATGATCTGTTAAACCTTATGCTGGATGTAGTGCATGCTGTTTAATAGCACGAAAGTATTCTGAGAATCACGAGGCAACCACAAAAAAAAAATTACGTTATTTTCGAAAAAGTGATCAAAGTTTACTGAAGTTTGTCATTTGTCAGCAGATAAGTTACGAATGATTTTGCGAGCTTTCTTCTGGCGTCCTAAGCTCACGCCAGTAACTCATATTATAAATCAAACTTGTCAAAAAGACTGAAAATGAACACGTGAGGCCGTGAGGTACTGTATTATGGAGACGTAACCGTGCTCTGTGTAAAAGCAAGATAGTAACACATTTATAACACATTTGAAAAACGACTAGTATGAAAGAGGTTGTTACAAATAGAATAATTCAACATTTGGAGAGGTTATTCGGTAATGTGGTGAAGTGGCATTACACTGCTATTAAGTAACTGGACTCATAGTTGGGAGGAAGTGCATGGTGAAGCGAGAATAACTTCTGAAACTCTCTAAACTGAATGTCAAAAGAGGAAGTGCGTACAGTTCAATATTGAAAAATACGATCCAAGCCTAGTTCCTGCTACATAAATCAGTAAGAAATGAATATTAGTTTTCCTTCTCGAACATTACATGATGGAGGCACCGGAGTAATAAATACAGGAACTTAAAATGTTGCCATTGATACCACACACAAATGTTTCATACACAGCTTTCCTGCTCCAAATAGGCAGGATAGGCTTTTATAGCGCTTCTCTTTGTTTGCATCCATATTGCAGAGTGATGGGTGTGCGCAAGGGGGTGACTGCAAACGGCAACATTTGAGACAGTGAAACTACTTTGTTTGAGTCTACTGAAATAACTGAGTAGGTGAAACTACTTTGTGTGAGTCTTAAACTGCTGAATACAACTGAACTTACTGTCTCGTTATTTGTTTTTATCATTTCAACGCTGACCTACAGAATTTTCTCTGAGAAAGAAACGTCAGAATTAACCTATTCACATATTAGCCACAATACACAAGCGCAATCCGACTGCTCTAAAATGAGACCATTACTTCAAATAATTAATATAAAAGAATGGCCCTGAATTGGAAGAAATCATAATGCCAACCCATACTTTTTCATAAATCACTTACCTCACAGAAAATCTTCATAACTCGAACTACGGCAATTACAGCAAGCAGCAACTACAGCCAGCTTAATAAAAGTATTGTAACTACTGTAGGCTCCAACTACTAGGAGCATATGGTTAGCAAAAGAAAGATTTTGTTGAAGAACAAACAATTTATTTAGCAGGTTTTACCTTATTCATGTGAGATCCTTTTCCAAAAATTATATAATCGTCAATAATGCCACTACCCAAACAGTACCAACTACATCCATCTTCATTTTACACTGCATGTCCTACCAACACTGTGTCTCCGTGAAGGACACATGTCCAAGCCGTCCGCTCGCTACCTGCTAACCGCCAGTCCGTCCAACCACAGAGTCTCTTACAGAGGGCGCAGAGCGCTGTCTGCGATTTTAATTGCAGTCTGTAGCGCTGCCAACATAAAAACTTCGAAACAGGCTACTCACAACAGGAATTCGAGTTCTATTTGCCTTGCAAACAAGGAAAGCCTCTCACAAGTCTCATCCAGGGCAGTAGCGCTGTACCTACTTCAATTTGTAGGCGGAACACTATTACCCCATCGAAAGATGTGCATCATTCCCTACTGAAAGCGTCTCAATCACTCTGTGAAGAAAATGAGTAATTGGCAGAGTAATACTCCTTGGGACTAACCAAATATGCTATGACTAAAGGATCGCTGTCTCATCTTCATAAACTGGAAAAATCGATAGGCCTAGACATGTTTCGTAAACCGACCGAACCAACAGTCTCCGTCTTCCCTTTCTGGTGTTTCTTATCTCGTAGGCAATGAGTGGGCGTATTATTTACGTTTGTCGTGAGGTTTTGTGAAGCGACGCAGACTATTGCTTAACAATGGAAACAAGTGACGCAAAGTCCATAAAGAGACTGAGAAATGTTGTTGGAAGGAAAACGAAACCAAGCGTGCAAGAGTGAAAGGTGATGCATATCTCATTTACAAGGGAATGGTAGTTGGTGGTTTATTTTGACCGTCAGGTTTATTTTTACCTTTCTTACTAAATGATCTTCTTCTTCGTAAAACTGTCGGTAAGAAAGCATGGCCGAGTACACATTAGAAATCAGAGATCGTTGTGAAAGCTGCCAAGTTTCTCGAGTTTAACTGTAATGCCTATAATGCACGGCGATGTAATTTCATCGTCATCATCATCGTCGTCGTCGTCGTAATCGTTGACTTCAAGGATTGGGTCCTTTGTCCTTTTCCGGCTCATTATAGTTCACGCCATCTCTTTAAGGGATGTCCAACGTTCTTCTTGTGGTTGGATGATATTGTATTGCCGCTTTAGTTGTTGCGTCATTAGGTATGCGTTGGACAAGGTGTTTCCAGTTCCACTGGAATTTTTCATTTCTATTTGTAACAGCTTCATCAAGTAGTTCTTGTCTAATATTGGTATTCCTTTTACAGTCCTGCAATGAATATCTCGCTTCAATGCGGGGAAATTTCATCTCTAATGATACGATTCGTCTCAACTCATCAGATGTTAGGGTCTAAAATTTGCATCCATACAGTAGAAAAGGTAACGCTGTTACTTTGTAGAGTCTAATTAATGTTTCTTTCCGTACGTTATGTCTTAATTAATGTTGTATAGTTCGACAGGAATGTCTGAATCTGGCGAATTTTAGCTCTACATCATCTGACTTGGAAAATTTAAAATTGCACCCTAAATATTTAAAGTCTGTTACCTCTTCCGTTACTTGTTCAATTACTTGTCCATCTATAACAATTTTGGCTATTGTGAGTTCCAATTCTTGAAATGTCATCACTTTTGTCTTACCTGTCGATATTCTCACCCCGTATGTAGCGGTAATTTCACTCAAGTTGTTTACTGAAATTTAAGCCGTTTCTTCCGATTCTCCTACCACGAGGGTTGCCCGGAAAGTAATGCACCATATTTATTTATTTATTTTTGTCGCAGCCGAAAACAATAATGCGGATGCGAAACATTACGTATGTATTATTTGAAGCCTCTTGAGGAGCGCGCCAAGTTTCTGTTACTTACGACAGATAGCGTAGGTGTAGGACGGTTTCATAATGTCGTCTGTAGGTGGCGTACGTTACAAGCAATGTGCAGTCATTGAATTTACCTCCTCAGGGAAGGAACTGGGGGGAATATTGACAAAGCAAAGTCTATGGAGCATCTGCTATCGACAGATGTACAGTTAATCGCTAGGCACCGAGGGTAAGGTCATCAGAAGGCAGCTCGGCGGAGCTCCACGATTTGCAGAGGGTCGGGCAGACATCCACGGCTGTGAAACCAGGCATGTTGCAGCGAACTGATGTTGTCATTAGCTAGAAAATACACATTACGACTCGGCAGTTGGCGCTGCATCTGTCAATCAGCAAAGGAAGTGTGGATTGAGTTATCCGCACTCTTGGATATTCAAAAGTGTGTGCTAGATGCGTCCCGCGGTGTCTAACAGTGGATCACAAATCGCACAGAAAAAACATTTGTCTTGATTTGTTGCAACGTTTTGAAGCTGAGGGGGAGGCCTTCTTGTCCCGGATTCTGACAGGTGATGAAACCTGGGTTCACCATTTTTACCCCGAAACAAAACGACAGTCGATGGAATGGCGCCTTTCCCACTCCCCACAGAAGAAAAAATTCAGAGCAACTGTTTCCGCCGGTAAGGTCATGATCACCGAGTTCTGGGACTGTGAAGGTGTGATTCTCATTGATGTGAAGCCAAGAGAAGGTATCATTAATTCAGAAGCATATTTCAACACATTAACAAAATTCATGATGCACTTCCGGCGACTTCGGCGCCACAGGAGATGTTTTGCCGCGACACGATAACGCTCGGCCCCACACAAGTCTGAGGACTGCTGAATACGTCACAAAACAGGGGTGGACATCCACCCTACAGCCCTGACCTAGCCCCCCTCGGACTTTCACTTATTTGGGTCATTAAAGGATGCCATTCTTGGAACATATTTTAAGGACGATGTGAATGTGATTCACACAGTGAAGCACTTGCTCCGCCACCAGGACAAGGATTGGTACCGACTGGGCATAAACTCCCTTGTTTCGCGCAGGGAGAAGGTGTTACTTTCTCGGGAACCCTCGTACAATGTGATCATTAGCAAACAGTATCGTCATAAAATTAAAATTATCACTTCTTAATGTGTCATTTGATAAGAATCAACCATTTACGAAAGCTATCGTCAATATAAACATTAAAAAGGAGGAGGGCAGCGGGCAGCCTTGTCTGAATTCTTGATTGATTTCGGCAGATTCTATCCTATTCCTCACAGTACAGATCCTTCTTTTATTATTTTCGTATAATCACTGAACTGCCGAAATCAGATCTGCTGGAACTCAAAATTCTTTAAGTGATTCCCACAGCATTTTCCACTTCACCTTGTCAAACCCCTTCTCATAATCGATAAAAACGTGGAAAGTTGGTAATCTAAATCCTCTTCTTTTCTCGGTTATTTTGCCGAAGTGAGAAGACAATCGAAACATGATCTAACTTTTCTAAAACCTTGTTGTACCTCTAACATATGTGCATCCACTATTGGTACTGAACTCTTGTTTATAATTTTAGCATACAGTTCGTAGTAAGAAATTAGTAAACGTATTGGTGGTTAATTTGCGCATTGTCATGTATCGCCTTTCTTTTAAATAGGGCATAATAATGCATCATTCCATTCGTCTGGAACATGTCTGCTCAGACGTCAATTTCCGTCATACTAATTGTCATTGCGTAAGGACTTTCATTTCTGGTTCTCAGTGTTTCATCTGCGTATTCTAGCAAAAATACAGCAAAAAATAATAGATTGCATCAAAATATATCGCATCAGTCAGAAAGGGCCACAATTCACCGCCATTATTTTATCTCCCACACTAGACTAACGTTTGACTATCAGTTAATTTTAAGAAATGAGCTTACTGGTGGGGCTGTAGTATTACAAAGTCCTTTTTATTCCAAAGCATATTTTACTGAAGTTTCAGCATCATCATTGATCTTTATTCCCTTTCTATTAAGTAGGTAAAATGCTATTTACTTCTAGTACATACATAAATTTGAGTTTTAAGACAGTATTTACAAATTTGAAAAACAGACAAAGTTTTATACTCTATATGTAGCACGTTACCACATGCTGTGGTATTCCTAGTGGTAGTGGTGGTAATTTCCTATGGGACCAAACTGCTGAGGTCATCGGACCCTAGGCTTGCACACTACTTAATCTAACTTAAACTAACTTACGCTAAGGACGATACACACACCCATGCCCGAGGGAGGACTCGAACCTCCGACGGGGAAAGCCGCCCAAACAGCGGTAAGGAGCCCCAGACCGCGCGGCTAACACGCGTGGCCTTGTGGTATTCCCAGGTTTCTATGTATTCTATTACATTCATATTCTTTCTCAGTTTCCCATCTGGAAAGATATAGAACTCAATGTGGAAAACTTATTTACTTCGAAATTTTACGACTAGGTAATCTATGGTTAGACCTAACATTAACCAGTTCTGTACGGAAGATTCTGTGTGTGGTGCACGCGTGCGCTTGGATGAGATTAAAAATATAAACATAAATAGAAAAATCAAAATATAGTAATAATAATAATGGTAATTAAATAAATACAATCCACACCCACTCACCTACTAAACACAAACACACACACACACACACACACACACACACACTGACATACGCATAAAGACAGATAGGCCTACACATCACAAAGATTCAAAACTCGTGCCCAGAACATATTCAGCTGTCCAACTATCTTGTTTCTAAGTTTGTAAAGAGTGACAGTGAAAGTTACACGGTGCAGATCATCACAGTGAAGATAATGTGGAAATCAGAGAAAGTAAGTGAAACATGTTGCAAACACAAACACACACACACACACACACACACACACACACACACACACACACACACACAAACACGCACGCACGCACGCGCACAAAAATCTTCCATACAGAATTAGTTAGTGTGAATCTTAACAATAACATTCCCAGTAGCAAAATTTAGAAATAAATAACTTCTCTACATTAAGTTATATAGGGTGTTACAAAAAGGTACGGCCAAACTTACAGGAAACGTTCCTCACACACAAAGAAAGAAAATATGTTATGTGGACATGTGTCCGGAAACGCTTACTTTCCATGTTAGAGCTCATTTTATTACTTCTCTTCAAATCACATTAATCATGGAATGGAAACACACAGCAACAGAACGTACCAGCGTGACTTCAAACACTTTGTTACAGGAAATGTTCAAAATGTCCTCCATTAGCGAGGATACATGCATCTACCCTCCGTCGCATGGAATCCCCGATGCGCTGATGCAGCCCTGGAGAATGGCGTATTGTATCACAGCCGAATGGCGTATTGTATCACAGCCGTCCACAATACGAGCACGAAGAGTCTCTACATTTGGTACCGGGGTTGCGTAGACAAGAGCTTTCAAATGCCCCCATAAATGAAAGTCAAGAGGGTTGAGGTCAGGAGAGCGTGGAGGCCATGGAATTGGTCCGCCTCTACCAATCCATCGGTCACCGAATCTGTTGTTGAGAAGCGTACGAACACTTCGACTGAAATGTGCAGGAGCTCCATCGTGCGTGAACCACATGTTGTGCCGTACTTGTAAAGGCACAAATTCTAGCAGCACAGGTAGAGTATCCCGTATGAAATCATAATAACGTGCTCCATTGAACGTAGGTGGAAGAACATGGGGGCCAAACACGACATCACCAACAGTGCCTGCCCAAACGTTCACAGAAAATCTGTGTTGATGACGTGATTGCACAACTGCGTGCGGATTCTCGTCAGCCCACACATGTTGATTGTGAAAATTTACAATTTGATCACGTTGGAATGAAGCCTCATCCGTAAAGAGAACATTTGCACTGAAATGAGGATTGACACATTGTTGGATGAACCATTCGCAGAAGTGTACCCATGGAGGCCAATCAGCTGCTGAGAGTGCCTGCACGTGCTGTACATGGTACGGAAACAACTGGTTCTCCCGTAGCACTCTCCATACAGTGACGTGGTCAACGTTACCTTGTACAGCAGGAACTTCTCTGACGCTGACATTAGGGTTATCGTCAACTGCACGAAGAATGGCCTCGTCCATTGCAGGTGTCCCAGTCGTTCTAGGTCTTCCCCCAGTCGCGAGTCATAAGCTGGAATGTTCCGTGCTTCCTAAGACGCCGATCAATTGCTTCGAACGTCTTCCTGTAGGGACACCTTCGTTCTGAAAATTTGTCTCGATACCAACATACTGTGCCACGGCTATTGCCCCGTGCTAATCCATACATCAAATGGGCATCTGCCAACTCTGCATTTGTAAACATTGCACTGACTGAAAAACCACGTTTGTGGTGAACACTAACCTGTTGATGCTACGTACTGATGTGCTTGATGCTAGTACTGTAGAGCAATGAGTCGCATGTCAACACAAGCACCGAAGTCAACATTACCTTCCTTCAATTGGGCCAACTGGCGGTGAATCGAGGAAGTATAGTACATACTGACGAAACTAAAATGAGCTCTAACATGGAAATTAAGCGTTTCCGGACACATGTCCACATAACATCTTTTCTTTATTTGTGTGTGAGGAATGTTTCCTGAAAGTTTGGCCGTACCTTTTTGTAACACCTTGTATATGGTGGCTGTTAACAATCTGAGAAAGATATCAAATGCACTAATAAACATAGAACCCCAAGAAAACCACAGCATGTCGTAACAGTTGTGTACGAGGTACATGCAAATAGTAAGTTCTGTTTGGTTACATAGAACAAACGTGTACAGATACACAAAAAATATTTCTTGTACAAAAATCTACAAGAGTTAAACTACTTTTCTACATAGCTTCCGAAATTTTGTAGGCACTTGTTATAGCATGGCACAAGTTTTTGTATGCCTTCTTCATAGAAGGTTGCCGCCTGTGTATTCAACCATGTGGTAACATGTTCTTTCAGCTCCTGATCATCAAAATGTCTTTTCTGTCCCGAAAAACGGTGCACATCACTTTTCGAGGTGTAACGATTTGCTTAGGCTTAACCTTCGTTGGGGATGAAGTTTACCTCCATTCCATTGATTGCCATTTTGTTTCAAGGGTGTCGTACGATACCCACGTTTCATCCCCCGTGACTATCCGAGAAAGAAAACCATCGCCTTCTTCATTGTAGGGTGTCAAAAACTGCAGCGAAATGTCCATCCATTGTTTTTTGTGTTGTTCAGTAAGAATTTTGGGTACCCAACGTGAGCAAAGTTTTCGAAAATTCAGTTTTCCAATAACAATTTCATGAATTAGTGATCGTGAGATTTGCGGAACTTCCGTAGCAAGTAAACTTACGGTTGTGCTCAATCTTCTCTTCAGTTGTGTGAACCAGCTCATCAGTAACCACAGACAGGCGGCCACTTCATTCTTCATCGACATTTTATCACGTCCTTCATTGAACAGTGTGATCCATCCTCTAACCGTTGAGTCACTCATAGCATTTTGTCCGTAAACCTCGCAAATTTGCCGATGAATTTCCTTTGGTTTAACTTTCTTTGCATTTAGAAAACGAATCACAGGTCTGATTTCACAGGCGGTGGTATTTTCAATTACGGTTGACGTTTTAAAGAAGCACTACAAAGCACACATCGGCAGCAGCGATCTGAAAGTGACGTACATGTCTTCTCCTTGAGTCAGAGTAACTGCCGCGGATGCTCGGAACTGCGATCGTAGCGCTGCCACGGACAGAAATAGAAACGCATCTTACTTTGTGGACGACCCTCGTATACAAACCTTTGTCTCTCTTTCAGATTTGTAAACACTGTCTTAAAAACTGAAATTTGTATATGTACAAGTAGTAAAGAGAATTTTTCCCGTTTGATACAAAGAAAATAGTAGCCCGCTGATGGTGCTGAAACGTCAACGAAACATGTCTTGTAAATACAAGAAAAGATAAAATTGTGTTTTGCTGAAGGCTGATACTCTCGGAAAACCAATGTATTTGTAAGAAAACACGGTCAGTAGAGATTCAACCTCAGGATCATTAAAAAACTAACACTCTACTTCTTGCCCGACATGCTCATTGCATTTGGTGCTGTCGCCTCGATGTGAGTGTCAGAAACACAGAAAATAAACGATGTAATGAAGTGAAAAGATATATCGCAGCGCCTCTAGGTAAAGCCACACATATTGCACTTGGTAAACTAGAGATATTGTGGGCATTGTATGAGTTTACCCCGGCCTTTCCAGAGAACGCGCGAAATCCTGTCGGAATACTTCTTCGTTAGGCCGCGAGAACCCGGCGGAAGTTGCACCCTAGGGAGCAGAGAAGTTGCTGCGGGGATCACGTGCCATCGGGCGCCAGAGAGGCCAGGTGGCTCGGCAGGGGCGGCCCGCGCTTCCGGATTCCGGCAGCGCCCTGCGCGCCCCCGGGAACACCAACAAGGGGGCCGCTCCGCTTCCCCTGCGGAATGCTAACCCAGTATGCAGCCGCTGCGTGACTGCGTCGCTGCCTCACCACAGCTAGGAAATGTACTATTCCCGTTACTCATTCACTCCGTGTCTTCCGCAAAGCCCATCACGGAGCAGGCGCTTCAGGGATGTGGTTGGACTCAAGTTGTACACCTAGGCGACAAAAGTCATGGTATAACGACATGCACATATGTAGATGGTGGTAGTGTCGTCTCCACAAGCTATACAAGGGCACTGTATTGGGGGAATGGTGGACATTTGCCACGCCGGACATTTGCCACACTTGCCCCTTCGCCAGATAGCGATCCCTCAGGTAAGGGACGCCCTTCCTCGTATTACTTCTGTCCGCTTTCAAACCGCAGTCTCCACATCTTACTCGATACAACCAGTACGTAAGGGACCTTCTTCTTCGACATCTTGGCCAAATACAGATCTTCATTTCCGAAGTCGAAATATTTATAACTTTTAAGAAACGAAAGCAATACCGACGATTATGTCATTATGTAATTAGTTCTGCCAAGTATAAATGCAGATCCCTTTGTCTGTACGGTAGCTTCCTTTCACGCTCACTGATTGTGATAGAAACAGTCCATCACCATGGGAGCAACAAGAAAGGAACGATATAAAGAGAATGCGAATGTACGCTAATCATTTCTTTTTGATCACTGCATTTGTGCCTACTTTAATTACTACAACTGCGTGCCCAAAAGACAGTAAGGAAAGAAGAAATTGGTATGTGAATGTTTGAAAAGAAGAACGACATACTCCATATTAATTTACTCTCTAAAATGCGATATCCCTTGCGGCGCAACATTAGTTAATAAAATGTAGCGGGACAATGTCCAAAACATGACTGAAAATACGTTCACTAAATAGAGATAAGAACATCTATGACTGACATGTCACCTGAAGTCGACGTACAATTTTAAAATGTTAGAAATAAGGAAATGAAGTAATACGGAATGCTATGTTTGTATCGTTCCTTGTCGTTATAAATCTACATTGTTTAGCTCTGGTATTTACAGGGTCACATAGAAAGCATCCTAGGTTTTGGAGGGAAAATCCGTAATTGTAATGATCTGCACTACAACAGAAACAAGAAGCACAACTTAAGGAAAAATAATGTAATGTTTGTTCCAGCTCACAAGCGACATTGAAGCAGATAGTTCCTGTGACTTAGTATGGGCAGAGGTTATATTCGACAACCGGAATAAATTAATAACTGGCTCCTTTTACCGACACCCGGTCTCAGATGAAACAGTTGCTGAACAGTTCAAAGAAAACTTGAGTCTTATCACAAATAGGTACCCTACACATACAATTATAGTTGGCAGTGACTTCAATCTACCTTCCGTGTGTTGACAAAAATACATTTTCAGACCCTATTTTAGATGGGAAACAACTTCCGTAATTGTTCTAAATGTTTTTTTTTAAATTATTTTCAACAGTTAGTTCACGAGGCCATTGAAAATTGTAAATGGTTACGAAAACACACTTGACCTCTCAGCCACAAATAATCCTGAGCATCACGACGGATACAGGGATTAGTGAACACACAGTCGCAGCGAGGCTCAATTCCATAACAAAGAAATTCACCAAAACTAAACGCGAAATATACCTATTTATAAAAGCAGCTAAAAATTCTGTTGACATCTTTCTAAGAGACAGTCTCCAATCTTTCGAAACTACGTAAGTGAAGACCATGCGTGGCTACAGTTTCAAAGAAATAGTATCAACAGCACTCGAGAGATTCATACCAAATAAATTAATAAGAGGCGGAACTGATCCCTCATGGTACACAAAACACGACAGAAAGCTGCTGCAGGAGCACCGAAAAAGGCAAGTGTAATTTAGACGAACGCAAAATCTCCAAGATTGGTCAAGTTTTACTGAGGCTCGAAATTTGGTGCGGATTTCAATGCGAGATGCAGTTAACAGTTTCCACAACGAAACTCTCTCTAGAAATGTGGAGGAAAATCCAAAGAGATTCTGGTTCTATGTTAAGTAAACCAGCGGAAAGGCTCAGTAAGCGATCAGGAGGAGGAGGAGGAGGTGGAGTAAGGGACCCAACCCTTCGGCGCAGCTAAAATCGTGGCAAATGTCCGGCGTGGCAAATGTCCGCACACCGTATTGGAGGAGCTGTCATTTGTCCTCAGATGATTCATGTGACAAGCTTTCCGAATTTATTATGGCCGCACGACGGGAATTGACAGACTTTGAACGCGATATGGTAGTTCCAGCTACAAGTATGGGTCATTCTACTTCAGAATTCATTATGAAATTCAATATTTTTCATGATCCACAGTGACAATAGTATGCCGAGAATACGACATTTCATCTATTACCTCCAACCACGGACAAAGCAGTGACCGACGGCCTTCACTTTACGACAGAAAGCAGTGGTGTTTGCGAAGAGTTGTCAGTGCTAACAGACAAGCAACACTGCGCGAAATAACCGCCCACAGGAATCAGTGTGAGACGTACGACGAATGTATCTGTTAGGACAGTGCGGCGAAATTTGGCTTTAATGGGCTATGGTAGCAGACAACCGTCAGGGGTGCCTTTGCTAAGAGAATATCGCCTGTAGCGCCTCTACTTGGCTCATTACCCTATTGGCTGGAGTCTAGACGACTGGAAAATTGTGTCCTGGACAGATGAGTTCCGATTTCAGTTGGTAAGAGTCGACGGTAGGGTTAGTGTGTGGCACAGACCCTACGAAACCATGGACCCAAGTTGTCAACAAGGCACTGTGTAAGCTTGTGGTTGCTCTCCAATTGTGTGCAGTGTGTTTATAGGGAATGGACTGGGTCCTCTTGTCCAATTGAACCGATCATTGATTGGAAATTGTTACAATCTCATGGGGAGAGATATGTATCACATGTTGCCAAGATTGTTTTGACTTTACTGAGAAGTTCCGCTGGGAAGCCCTTACACATCCCCTACACAGTAACGATATCCCCCTGTGCGACTTCCATTTTTTGGAGCCCTGAAGAAAGACATTCGTGGCCGGCGATTTGCTTCGGGCGGTGAAATGCATGTCTGGGTACAACCATGATTCCGTAGCCTACCGCAAACATTTCTCCACGTCTCCTAGTAGGATAAATGTATTAACAGTTATCATGATTACTTTTGAAATAGTAAACATTTTACTTATACATGTCTGAATACAACCATGGTTCCGTAGCCTACCGAAAACATTTTTCCATATCTCACAGCGGGATAAATGTATTAACAGTTATTGTGATTTCTTTTGAAATAATAAACATTTTACTTACTTTTTTCTATCAGTATCGTTTTCGTTTGGCTGTCCCCTATAAAATGTGTGTAACATGTGCTATAGGCTCAGGAGTATCCAGATATCGTAAAGGTTGAATCAGTTCAGAATAAATTAAATAATAACTGCATTAGCTTACACGAATACAAACATCGTGCACGCCGAAGCATGATTTCGATGCTTTCTTCGTAGTATTTTCACTAACAGGAAAATTGTGTAATTGATATTGACCCATTTTTCAGGAATATCGCAGTAGCAAAAAACACACTATTTCAATGAAAGTAAGCAACCAAATAAATCTGTTTTCACAGATTACTATCGCTGGCTGATAATTGAAGTAAACAAGCGTACTTCTAAATTAAGTTATAGTAGGCTCCTCGAGATATGTTGGACTTTTACCAAGTTATTCTTACACAGCTAACAGTGGTGCTCCAAACTCAATTGTGTTCTGTTGGACTGCCGACATTGCACACATTGTACAGGGTGGTCCATAGGTGCGGAATCACCCACCTAAAACAAAATCAAATGGATAAACAGAACTTTAATGTCAAGTAATATGAAATGGGAGAGGGAGGAAATACTGTGAACATATGTTCCCAACATGGGTGCCATTCTGGAAGCAGCCATGTTTAATGCAACTCGCAATTTTCGATTGGAAAGGCCAGGACGGCCTAATGTACCATTCAAACATACTTGTATAAAGAGCTACGTGATAAAAAAAACTGTAGCTGTCATTTGAGTACCGAATTCAAACATATAAAGAGCTACGTGAGAAAAAAACTGTAACTGTCATTTGAGTACCGTTTTATTCATTCTCGGGTATATTTACCAAACGTTTTTACGCCACCATTATCGAGCGTTGTAACATTATTGAAGAGCTGTAGAGTGCCTTTATAGAAAGAACACCGTTCCATTTAATAAACTAAATTTGTTTCAATCTCTTTTTTTATATAATATTTAAGAGTATCACCCATGAAACAAAATTACATGCCCCTCTATCTACTATAACTTGTGGAATACTTCGCTTTGATATCTTGAGCCATTCAGGAAATAAAAGTGATTCAATTTTTTGGTGATTCACCGTGTATAAAACGCGTATCAGGTGCGCGGGAACGATGATAATGACTAACAGTTTTTCTCGAAACGAGATGATATTACGTTTTGGAGTCTTCTAATCGTACGGAAAGAAAACTTTGCATTTTAATATAGATGTATGCACTCAAGCGACCTGACAAAAGATGTGCATGTAATATACGATGCTATTCACAAATTAACCTCCGATTGGCTATTAAAAATAAAAGTAAACAAATGCTTGTAGCGTGGTTGGAGAAAAGAGACGCTGAATGCCACGTTGCTTCGCTCAGCTCTGCTTCGTATGTCAGTCATTAACAGCAGCAGACCATGATAATGGACGATGCGACTGGGTACTTCCGCCATCTGCGAGGTACGTTCTGTCAATAGCTCCCTGCGGGCAGAAGGAGTCAATGGCACCGAGATTCATCGTCGATTGTGTCGTGTGAATGGGGATGGAGTTAGGAGTGATTGAGTTGTGAGGAAATGGTGTAGAAAATTCAAGACTGGCCGCACAGACTGCTCTGGATGGTGAAAGTGATCGAGGAAGGCCTTACTGAAGGGATTAACGACAATATGCGACCCTATACTGCGAATCGAAGCGAAAACTCAGATTTGTTGCCTAGGAGATTTTTGAACATCCTCGCTAAGTGCGAAGTTTGCGTCAAGCGTCTTTCATCTCTTCCCCAAGATGAAGACGTGCGTGGCTACTAAGCACTTCTGGACTTACGAACAGCTCAAGGGTGCTGTTAAGAAATTGCTGAATTACCACGCGGCGTTTTTGCGATGGATAGACGGTACGACAAATGATTTAATTTGGTGGGCTCATATACAGAGAAGTATTCTGTTTTCAGTGTTCAATCGGAGGTTAAATTACTAATACCTCTCGTAAATTTGGATGAACTGTCGAATACTGCGCCTGCCTCAAGATGCTCCAGTTATAAACCGAACCTTAAGAGTCGCGAAACATCGCCAGCGCCATGTTCAGACCGTTTTGGTGCAATAAGCAATTATATTCGCAGAGACCACGTATCTGAAAAGCGATTATGCCGGCACCTCACCAATGCGTAATCGAATTTCAGTGTCGCGGTCCTCTGCGCCCACGTTGTTTGCCCCGGCAGCGAAAGAGAGCGGCGGCGCTGCCTGCGGGGCTAACGACTGCTCAGCCCGGATATTCCTCTCTGGAAAATTTTTGTGGGAGCATAAATACGTTGCCACTTAAAACCTGAGGTAGCCAGCTAGTGGCGGAGCGGCTTCCGTAGGAAGCAATTTTCTCATTTAACAGAGCACTTTCCACCGTATTTTTTCTCCCACTCCCTTTCATCCTCTCTGCTTTTCTTCTCTCTTGCTTTCTTTATCCGTCCGCTGCTACCCTGCCTGCCCCTCCCTCCCTCTTCCTCTGAACCTCCCTCCTCTGCCCCCTCCGGATGCCACAACTCCCCTGCCAGTAATTAGATTCCCTAGCTGTGCAATGTGGCGGTAACAGACGCGCCGGGACCGAGAACCAGCCCCACCCCCTCCCCCTCTTTCCAACGGTTGCCGCTAACGTCGAAGCTATTAATTCGTTCATCATCATCATCACCTTCATCATCATCATCATCATCATCATCATCATCATCATCATCATCACTACCACCACCATCGACTTCCCAGACCTTAATGGCCATTCCAGCCTCTCGAAAGTCCATCACGCGCGATCACGCAGTATCTTTCCCCGCTCACCTCCAACCTTGTGGGCTCCAATTTACTACCTTTCCACCTATTTACCCCCTCTACGTTCGCTTGCCTCCATCTGCTACACGAAGTTTTCAACTTCTGATACCCTGTACATCGACAGAAATGGAAATTGCTGCACCGTGAGGCCCGTGCACAATATTTATCACACGATGTGAAGATGTTCGTCACATGGTAGGTATAACTGAAAAAAACATCCATTCAGTTAGGAAATGTTGTCCATCATCGACGTGAGGTGCTACTCCCACGAACACGGATACACTCTTGTATTCCTTGTAGCAATAAAGCAAACAGCTTTCGAATGTCATCTTGACGAATTTCTTGCAATGTCCGAACACATGCAGTATAAGTTCATGTGTATATTTAAAGCACTGTCGTAAGGGACAGTCTCAACTCCTTCACATCTGAATATTTAAGCCTATATCTGATTCAGTTCAAATTCAGACAAAACAAATGGTTCAAATGGCTCTAAGCACTATGGGACTTAACATCTGAGGTCATAAGTCCCCCAGATTTAGAACTACTTAAACCTAACTAACCTAAGGACATCACACACATCCACGCCCGAGGGAGGATTCGAACCTGCGACCGTAGCAGTCACGTGGTTCCGAACTGAAGCGCCTAGAACCGCTCGGCCACCGCTGCCGGCGTTCAAACAAAACACAATAGGTGGTACTTGAGAGACGTGTTGCTGTGGTCTTCAATTCGAAGATTGATTTGATGCAGCTCTCCATGCTACTCTATTCTGTGCAAGCCTCTTCATCTCCGAATAACTACTGCAACCTACTCCTTCTGAATCTGCTTACAGTATTCAACTCTTGGTCTGCCTCTACGATTTTTTCCACCCACGCTTCCCTCCAGTACTAAACTGGTTATCCCACGATTTCTCAGAATGTGTCCCACCAACCGATCGCTTCTTCAAGTCAGGTTTTGCCACAAATTTCTTTTCTCCTCAATTTTATTCAGTACCTCCTCATTAGTTACGTGATCTACCTATCTAATGTTAACTGTTCTTCTGTAGCACGACATTTCAAAATCTGCTATTCTCTTCTTGTCCAACTGTTTATCGTCCATATTTAACTTGCATACATGGCTACAATCCATACAAATACTTTCAGGAAAGACTTCCTGACACATAAAATTATAGTAGATGGTAACAAATTTCTCTCCTTGAGAAATGCTTTTCGTACCATTGCCAGCTGTAACAGACTTACACCAAATAAATTAATAAGAGATGTTACTGATCCGCCGTGGTACACAAAACAGGTCAGAACACTGATGAAGAAGCAACGAAAAAGTACGACAAATTTAAAAGAAAGCAAAATCCTTAAGTTTTTCGAAGTTTTAAAAACGTTCAAAATTTAGCCGAACTTCGGTGCGAGATTCTTTTAATAGTTTCCACAATGAAACTCTCTCCCTAAATATAGGATCACCTTGGCGCTTGTGTCTGGATTTATTCCTATGGAGGCATATGAAGTAACTGGTGTATGAAACAGTTGTGGAAACGGAAGAAGACCTCGTCGCTGCAATTTCTGCTGGTACCATTGCAGACATGCCAGAAATTTTCAAAGTGATACGACAATCGATGGTTCGAAGATGATCTACGTGCATACAAGCCAATGGTCGAGCATTCGAGCAGTTCGTGTGAATTCTACTGTTGTAATTATCTTGCTAAACTGCATTGTGTGTAAATAGCTCCTAGGAACATACAGGGTGTTCATTTCAACTGAAGGTATTGAAATTGCTCGAAAACTACTCATCGCATCAAAAAAAGTTAAAATTCCAAATTTTTGTGTCGGTCGAGGGGAGAGGGGCGGGACATCCAACGATACAACACAAGACCCGACCCGCCACCCCACCCCGTGTGTGGGCGGGGGGGGGGGGGAGGGGCAACTTTGAAATCTTCGATGGGAGCCTCCTTTTTTATTGCAGATTACGATTAAACGGCAAAATCTGCGTAAGTTTTGACTGTAGCACTTTCTTCTTTTCGCCACATGTGGTGCTATAGTCGGAGGAATAGAAATGGTACATAATTGTAATTTATGACATGCTACTTAAGGGTGTTTGAATATATAATGGAACGTAGAACTCCACCTCCTTGCTGTGAGGATACGACAGGTCAGTATTTCATAACTTATAACTGGAAACCCCATTCCATTCGTTGTATTCCTCCGACTTACCGAACAGTGGACTACTTGCCGCGCCGCCGTGGCCGTGTAGCGAACTGCCACGTGTCATAACAGGCGGCACACTGCGACGGGAGCTCACGTATTGTGCAGACGTAGCAACAGGTAGCGGCTCTAAACATTACAATACTCGCACAGTGTATAGTATCCTGATTTATGATACTGATTTATGGAAAAGAAATTTTAAGGCTACTGTTGCCTTGTATGCCTAATGTTTCCTAGAGAAAGCTTCGTTTTCAAGATTGTGAAAGCCTTTACGACTAATGACAGCGTACAGAAAGGCAAAAGGAAAGGAAGCAAACGTGTTGCAGGAGAAGCTAACGAAATAGCTGTAATAGGGGCAGTGTGCCACAACCCACGGATAAGCGCCCGGTAATCACACGGCAACTCCGGTATTCCTACAGGTAGTATTGTCACAAACTACATGGTCATAAGTATAATTCATACCACGTGTCGCTGCATCAAGAACTTCATTGCACCGATTTCCATAAGAGGATAGTGTTTTGTGAATGGGCGTTCTTTGCCAAGGTACTATTTTCGGGTGAGTCTATATTCACAAGCCATGGCAACGTTAACCGACTTAACATGCAATACTTGAGTACAGACGATCCCCACTGGTTACGGCAAGTTGACCATCACCGTACTTGGTCGGTTAAAGTAATGGCGTGGTATCATGGGGAACAAACAAAGTGGTACATATTTCATGTACGGGGCGTTGAATAGACGCAAATATCGAAAGTTTTTAAACAGGAACTACCGGTACTACTTCAGGATGTTGCCCTGGACGTCGTGTTCGACAACATATGTAATTTCAGCATGACGCTTCCTTGAACATTACGCAATTGAAGCATGGGAGGTCCGTGTTTGCACGGGTCGGTGGATTGACAGAGGGGCGCTATTAACTAGCCCGGTAGGTCGCCGGGTTTGACATCGCCGCATATCTTTCTGTGGGGTATTTAAACGACAATGTGTAGCAGAAAATGCCAACCGACCGCCAAGACATGGTAAATTGTATCAGAAACGCCTGTGCGGACATTCCCACACATACGTTTCTGCCCTGTCTTCGGTCATTTGATAAGTCGATCACTAAATGTGTTGAAGTTGGTGGTACTACGTTTGAACACTTATTGTAATTGGAAAAAAAGAGTAGCTTTCCCCTCACGCCACGGTCACATTGGTGCATCGAATTGTCCCCTGTTTGATACGTTGGAGGAATACAACGCTGTGTACGGGTTTTCCAATTAGAAATTATGAAATGCTGGCCTGTCCTAACCTCGCAGCATGAAGGTGTGGTCCCATGTGCCATTGGATATTCAAGGGCCATTGAGCAGCATATAGTGAATTACGACTGCGTACCCATTTGCATTCCTCCGATTACAGCACCATCTGTGCTTTAAACAAAACATATGTAGATTTTTGCCGCGGAATCGCAATATGCAATTTAAAAAACGGGGATTCCCACTGAAGGTTTCAAAGTTGCCCCCAGCCACCCACGGACGGGGTTGGGCGGCGGGTCGAGTGCGATATCACTGGACGTCCCCCTCCGAGACAAGAAAATTGGTGTAATAACTTTTTTTGATCCGTTCTGTATGTTTCGAAATATTTCTATGTATTGTCATCAGGGACCACACCATCTGCCGTAACTATGCATATTTGTTTTGATATTCTCCACCTCCTATTTTAAATTGGACGAATAGTTTCGGAACAACCTGTATAGCCATAGAACGCAGGATGCAAACACAATGCCTTTATGCTCTCAGCTGATTGCCTTGTTTAAACATGTTTGGCTTGTAAAGTAAATACTGAGACAATTTTTGGTAAGAAGGGTGTGTACTACCTAACAGGTGAAATTATAAAGCAAGATTTTGGTGAAAGATGGATATATTCCGAAAGATTTTAGGCAGATAAATCTTTAAACATAAATATGGAGGTCACAGTTGCCTCCATATTTACAAGAGCTATATATGTGGTTGATGGACACTTATTGTCAGAGGTACTGGAGCCATTTGCGTCCCTTCATGCTTGATGCCTTCCGCTATGGCAGTGGCATATTTCAGGAGTGTCATGAAGTGAAAACATGTAACACTTGCTACGTGTTCAGATAGGAACGTTTTCCACTGTCTCTCCTCTGTTGTCATTCGAGAGTTCATCCTCAGCTCTCTCATTATCATCATCAGTGAGGCAGACAGGATGATCGAGTCAACACGTCCTCAGTGCAATTGCCTGCACTAACAGTTACGCACACGACACTTAACTTGGTGAAGTGATGTCAAGTATAAAGGTTTATTCAGAGCTGTACGGCATGCAGGTAAGTAGAGTAGCCCTACACTGACTCTGACGGGGGTAGCAAACACTCAACGGGTCGCCGATTTTGCTCATATTTCTCACGGTTACCGTACATACACAGGTGCAACAAATACACTTCTAGTAGGATGCGCTTTTCAAGCGCCTTTCGAGAGATCGACGCTCGACGTTTCTACGAGGCTGTTGCAAACCGTACTAGAACGCAATCTGTCGAGCAGAGACGTTAGGGCAACCGGTTAACTTGGCAATTTACAAGTCTGCTGAAACTGCATTGTGATGACGTCATTTTCTGTTTTTCCCTTTTTCTAATCCTCCACAAAGAGTTTTACTGTTAAAACGAATCACGATTCAGTGAAAAGAAATAGCGTTTGTAATGATAAGCCTAATGGTACATTCGTGGAGAGCTAGAGGCCCTAATAGGAAATTGTGACGGCCGCGCGCGATTAGCCGAGCGGTCTTGGGCGCTGCAGTCATGGACTGTGCGGCTGGTCCCGGCGGAGGTTCGAGTCCTCCCTCGGGCATGGGTGTGTGTGTGTGTGTCTTTAGGATAATTCAGGTTAACTAGTATGTAAGCTTAGGGACTGATGACCTTAGCGGTTAAGTCCATAAGATTTCGCACACATTTGAACATTTTTTGAAGAAATCGTGACGAAATGAATATTTTAATAAAGATAAGTAAAGTAAACTTTTTTCAAAGCAGATATAGTCCGATATGACTACAATGCGGTACACATATGAATGTATCGTTAAATAAATGTTCATTTCTTCACGGGTCCTTATTCTATTGTTCCACATCTCAAGTGTGTCATAGTCGTTATCATTATTATCATCATTTATCGTTTCCGAAGAAAAGTGATTCGCCGTCACAATTTTGCAGAAAAATAGAAAAAAGGGAAGGAACTGAAGTAACTCAAAAGCAGTATGGACAGACTTCTAACGTGTGTCCTAAGCTGTTAGTCAAATGCAGCTGCACGATTGCTAGCACTGTAGTACAGAATCCAACAGGCTCGTAAAACGGTGAAAATCGATTTCCCAAAAAAGCTTGAAAACTGCTTCGTACAATAGTTGCAGCCTATTATGTTCTACAACTGTGTGAACAGTGACCTAAGTCGGTGACGAATTGGTCGTATGCTTCCCTTATTGGATGCAGTGTCAGTTGTATGACTCACTGCGGGGAACCAGTCGATGTTGCTGCATCGTGCCAAATGCCTTGTGTATTCCTGTTACCGCAGGTGACAGCAGTAGGGTGGCGTATCGTGTTACCCTTACTGATGAAGATGAGAGAGGAGATGATGAGCTCCAGAATGCTACAAAGGGGGTGCAGAAGTTAACGCCATCCTCTGATCATCGACACAAGTATCAGCATTTCTTACATTTAATCAATCTTACAGCGGATCAAAAGTATGCGGACAAACCTATTAAAGTGGAATTGACCACGATATTTTACCAGAGGCGGTCCCGGCAGTATAAAAGTGGGGAAGGAGCATTGTGTTGTCAGTAGAGACGCAGTAACAGCAGAATGGATCTTTCAGAATGACTCAGTTACTTCCAGTGTGGAGTACTCACTGGCTGTGACCTAGCTGACAGATCTATCAGGGACGTTTCGACCAGTCTACAGCTGCCCACGCAGACACTTGCTGCTGTGACTGTGAACTGGAAATGCGAAGGACGACCACAGCCAAACCAAGAACAGACATATCTCTTGTGTTGACGGAAACGAGCCGTCGAGTAGTGTAGAATGTAGTTGTAAAAATCGCTTGAAATCAGCGGAAGAAATCACTCGTGAGTTCCTCTAAAGTGATACTAGCAGTCCGCCTAGCACAATGACTGTGCATAAGTAATTAAAAAGAAGAGGGGACACTAGTTGAGCATGTCCTCATCAGTCACACATATCTCTAGTCAATGCTAAGCAACGCTTGAGCTTGTGTAGAGAGCGACGTCACTGGGCAGTGGATGACTAAAAAAGTGATGGTTGGACTGATCAACCACAGAAACGGGAGATCTGGGCTGATGAATCACGCTGTACGCTTTTGCAGTCTTATGGAATGGTATGGGTTGGGCGAATGCATGGATGATCTGTAGTGCCAACGGTAAAGCATGGAGGAAGTGATGTTATGGTATGGGGGTGTTTTTCGTGGTTAGGGTGTCACCCCTCCTAGGCGCTTTAGGAAACGCTAAACGCGGAAGGATATGAACACATTTTACTGCGTTGTGCATTGCCTACAGAACAGGAAATTTTAAAATACACTAATTGTTTTGATCAGATCGACATTGCAACCTGTCAAAGCATCAAGTGTGAGCCAACGGTTTGTGGACAATATCTCTCATGAAATACACTGGTCTTCCCAGAGTTCCGACCTAAACCCAATGGAACGCCTTAGGAACAAGTGTGAACATCGCCTTCATTCGAGACCCAAGTGTCCTACGTAACTACATTTTCTGGTTTCGGCCCTTGCGAAAGAACGGGCTCCAATTCATTCAGAAACATTCAGACACCTCAACAGAGTTTAAGCCGTCATAAAGACGAAGTGCGGACCCCCCCACCCACCCCCCCCACCCCGCCCATAGTAATGTTCAGTAAAAGGTATCCTGATAGTGTGTGTACACAACCGTGTGGAAAATGAAGAAAGTCGTTCACTCGTTGGTGTGTGTGTGGGGGGGGGGGGGGGATTCTCTTGTAAATAAAATGATCGGATTACTAGTTGACAATCGAGGTCGATATATACATTTTTTTAAAGTAATCCTGCCCTTGCCACTCGATGCCAAGTCATCAGTACACAAAATGAGGATGTGAGGACGTGTCTAAGGCTGGAGACTGCACTGCATTCTGTAGCATCCCAGACCTCTGCCACAGTTCTCTCACCTCTGACACTGGTCCTACTGCACTGCATGAGAATTGACTACCAGGAGAACTTCACGAACCGTCGGGAGTTCTCTCGCAAAGCACAACGGCAGAAACGAACGCGAAGAAAACCGAGGGAGTGGGAGAATTCTAGCGGCTCTTACTCCGCGCTTGGCGGATAAAGAAATTGACCATATATTTCGCAGGCGGCTGCATTACCGGAGTAGTGTGGGTGGGGGGGGGGGGGGGGAATGACGGGGTGGAGGGGGGAAGAGAAGGAGCCCGGCCGGCGTGGCAGAAACCGCAGGGCATCACTCTGGCTGGGCGCAAGTGGCCGCGCGCCGCCGTCCGTCAGTATCGACCTGCAGGGGGCGGGGGAGTGCGGCGCGCCGCCGGCTGGCTGGCTGGCCTGCTCGGGTCGAGCCGGCGCCTGTCCGCGCCAGTCCACGGCCGCGGACTGCGCCGCGCCGCCCTGATTAGATTCCGGCAGGTGGCCCGCAAAGTTAGGCCCGCTGCGCCCTGCGTCGCCGACAGTCTGGGAACTAGGCTGCTCCTACCGCTACTGCTGCTGTTGCTGCTTTACATCTACGTCAGCAACTCAAAGGGAGAATGCACGGCGGCACCGAAGTGCCATCTTCAGAAATACCGAATGAAATGTAGCGATTCACACCAATATCTTTTTTTTTCTATTCTTATTAAAAGAATCATCAGTCTTTCCACCGGTTTAATACCACTCCCTATCTTTCCCTACCTTCTGCTGATATTTCCGTATCTGTTAATAACAACCAGTATAGTCTGTTTTCTGGTTGGCATATTCTAGTCTTTTCTGCCCTTCTACTGCCGTTCCAGCGCCAACTTCAATATTCTTGGATGCTTAAGAAAATCTCCTACTAATATGTCTTCTTCTAGACTTCTTTACTCTGCTATCCCTATATGCAGCCGGCCGCTGTGGCGCTTCAGTTCTAGGGGCTTCAGTCCGGAACCGCGCTTCTGCTACGATCGCAGGTTCGGATCCTGCCTCGGGCACGGATGTATGTGATGTCCTTAGGTTAGTTAGGTTTCAGTAGTTCTAAGTTCTAGGGGACTGAGGACCTCAGAAGTTAAGTCCAATAGTGCTCAGAGCCATTTGAACCATTTTGAATCTTATATGTAGTTATTTACTAAATGAGTAACAGGTGTTGCCTGGGTACATATTTATTCCAGTGTTCTATAGGTCAGTCTCCTCCTTTCCTCCCTCTCTGTTCATCTTCTCCTTCACCCATTCTCTGTCCATCTCTTCCACCCCCTCTCTCTTTCCCATCTCCTTCACCCCCCACTCTCTGTCCATTTCCTCCTGCCCCTCTTTCTCTGTCCATATCCTACTTCCCCTCTCTCTGTACATCATCTCCTCTTTCCTTTCTCCGTCCATCTTCTCTTCTGTCTTCTCTCTGTCCACATCTTCCCCTCTGATTGCCTTCCCCCTCTCACTGCCTACCTCTTCCTTCCCCTGTATCATTCCATCTTCGTTCCTTTCTCTGTCCGTCTTCTCTCCCCTCTCTCTGTCCATTTCCCCACGTCCTCTCTTTGTCCATCTCCTCCTTCCCCTATTTGTGACCGTTCCTCCTTCAGCGTCGTTGTCTGTCCATCTTCTCCTCAGCCCTTTTCTCTCCACGTTATCACTCTCGCCTCAACAGGAGACTGGTGGTTCTTTCCCCCATAGTATTTGTTTCCAGATAGTAACTAACATCTATACAAAATTTTGATGAAATCGTTCCTGGAGTTTACTATGAGCTTTTCACCCACGGCTTTGCCCGTAACGCACATTTCATATAATTTCACGCATGTTCAACATATTTCACTTTTATTTGTACAAATACACTGAAGCGCCAGAGAAACAGGTATAGGCAAGCGTATTCAAATGGCTCTGAGCACTATGGGACTTAATTGCTGAGGTCATCAGTCCCCTAGAACTTAGAACTAATTAAATCTAACTAACCTAAGGACATCACACACATCCAGGCCCGAGGCAGGATTCGAACCTGCCACCGTAGCGGTCGCGCGGCTCCAGACTGTATCGCCTAGAACCTCTCGGCCACCACGGCCGGTCGCAAGCGTGTTCAAATACACGGGTATGTAAATAGGCAGAATACGGCGCTACTGTCAGCAACGCCTATATAAGACGACAAGTGTCTGCCCAGATCGTTTACTGCTGCTACAATGGCAGGTTATCAAGATTTTAATGAGATGTGTTGACACACTAGTGATGCGACACAGCACGATGAAATGGGGATTTTCCCGTACACCCATTTCAGGAGTGTAACGTTAACATCAAATCTACGACTGCGCTGTGGCTGGAAGAAGATCCTGCAAGAACGGGATCAAAGACGAGTGAAGAGAATCGTTCAACGTGACATAAGTGCAACCCTTCCGCAAACTGCTGCAGATTTCAATGCTGGGCCATCAACAAGTGTCAGCGTGCGAACCATTCAACGAAACATCACCGATACGGGCTTCGGAGCAGAAGGTGCACTCGTGTACCTTTGATGACAGCACAACACAAAGCTTTACGCCTTGTCTGGGCCCGTCAACACCAACATTGGACTATTAATGACTGGAAACATGTTGCCTGGTCGGACGAGTTTCGTTTCAAATTGTATCGACGTGTACCGGTATGGAGACAACCACATGAATCCATGGGTGATGGGGAATATTGTAGCTGGTGAAGGTTGTGTAATGATGTGCGGGTGTGTGCAGTTGGAGTGATGTGGGACCCCTTATACGTCTAGATACGATTCTGACAGGTGACACGTACGTAAGCATCCTGTCTGATCATCTGCATCCATTCGTGTCCATTGTGCATTCTGACAGACTTGGGCAATTCCATCAGGACAATGCGACACCCCACCCGTCCATAATTGCTACAGAGCGGCTAGAGGAACGCTCTTCTGAGTTTAAACACTTCTGCTGGGCACCGAACTTCCAGACATGAACATTATTGAACATATCTGGGATGCGTTGTATTGAACATATCTGGGATGCGTTGCAACGTTCTATTCAGAAGAGATCTTCATACCCTGTTACTCTTACGGATTTATGGACAGCCCAGCAAGATTCATGGTGTCAGTCACCTGCAGCACTACTTTAGACATTAGTCGAGTCCATGCCACGTCGTGTTGCGGCCATTCTGTGTGCTCGTGGGCTACACGATATTAGGCAGGTGTACCAGTTTCTTTGGTTCTTCGGTGACATATCTCTACCGAATTTCACCCTGCTGTTTCATTTTCACGCAGCTCAATGTCGTATCGCCTTAACTGTGTCCTGTACAATCATATACACTCCTGGAAATTGAAATAAGAACACCGTGAATTCATTGTCCCAGGAAGGGGAAACTTTATTGACACATTCCTGGGGTCAGATACATCACATGATCACACTGACAGAACCACAGGCACATAGACACAGGCAACAGAGCATGCACAATGTCGGCACTAGTACAGTGTATATACACCTTTCGCAGCAATGCAGGCTGCTATTCTCCCATGGAGACGATCGTAGAGATGCTGGATGTAGTCCTGTGGAACGGCTTGCCATGCCATTTCCACGTGGCGCCTCAGTTGGACCAGCGTTCGTGCTGGACGTGCAGACCGCGTGAGACGACGCTTCATCCAGTCCCAAACATGCTCAATGAGGGACAGATCCGGAGATCTTGCTGGTCAGGGTAGTTGACTTACACCTTCTAGAGCACGTTGGGTGGCACGGGATACATGCGGACGTGCATTGTCCTGTTGGAACAGCAAGTTCCCTTGCCGGTCTAGGAATGGTATAACGATGGGTTCGATGACGGTTTGGATGTACCGTGCACTATTCAGTGTCCCCTCGACGATCACCAGTGGTGTACGGCCAGTGTAGGAGATCGCTCCCCACACCATGATGCCGGGTGTTGGCCCTGTGTGCCTCGGTCGTATGCAGTCCTAATTGTGGCGCTCACCTGCACGGCGCAAACCACGCATACGACCATCATTGGCACCAAGGCAGAAGCGACTCTCATCGCTGAAGACGACACGTCTCCATTCGTCCCTCCATTCACGCCTGTCGCGACACCACTGGAGGCGGGCTGCACGATGTTGGGGCGTGAGCGGAAGACGGCCTAACGGTGTGCGGGACCGTAGCCCAGCTTCATGGAGACGGTTGCGAATGGTCCTCGCCGATACCCCAGGAGCAACAGTGTCCCTAATTTGCTGGGAAGTGGCGGTGCGGTCCCCTACGGCACTGCGTAGGATCCTACGGTCTTGGCGTGCATCCGTGCGTCGCTGCGGTCCGGTCCCAGGTCGACGGGCACGTGCACCTTCCGCCGACCACTGGCGACAACATCGATGTACTGTGGAGACCTCACGCCCCACGTGTTGAGCAATTCGGCGGTACGTCCACCCGGCCTCCCGCATGCCCACTATACGCCCTCGCTCAAAGTCCGTCAACTGCACATACGGTTCACGTCCACGCTGTCGCGGCATGCTACCAGTGTTAAAGACTGCGATGGAGCTCCGTATGCCACGGCAAACTGGCTGACACTGACGGCTGCGGTGCACAAATGCTTCGCAGCTAGCGCCATTCGACGGCCAACACCGCGGTTCCTGGTGTGTCCGCTGTGCCGTGCGTGTGATCATTGCTTGTACAGCCCTCTCGCAGTGTCCGGAGCAAGTATGGTGGGTCTGACACACCGGTGTCAATGTGTTCTTTTTTCCATTTCCAGGAGTGTAATTTTGCAGATACATTCCGACATATATGTGAATACCATCTGCAAAATGTGTTGCGAATGCAGTTAGCAGTAAAGAAGTAGTAAATCAAAACGTCATGCTTTTGCGGCAGTTTACAACAAAGATGTAGTAAGCGATAAACTTTTGTGCTTCGTCATTTTGTGTCAGTCGTCAAACGAGATAAAGTTACGTATAGGTTTGAAATTATGAGTAAAGTTCGTTGCGAGTCTCTAAGTGCTCTCATTCTCAAATACTGTGTGACTGAAATATGAGTTTTCGCATGTCGTACGTTAAACTGCTTTTTGACCACAAAACCCATCCTACCCCTTTGATAGACAGGTAGTTCTTACACCCACAGCGGCGATTTCCAGACCGTGAGTGATGTTTGTGCCAGGTTTGATTGAAGTCGGTCCATTCTTTTAGGAGGAGACGTGGAATATATGTACATTCATACATATATACATGTAGATGTACATCCATTTTTATAACATGTATGGATTTATTATGTATTTAGCCTGACCAGAATAGGACCTGAACGCTTACATAACAATCACAATAATGATAATTTGCATTACTAGTGAATAATAATACGAGTGTTGGAACTTTAATAGTGGCAACTATTTATTTACAGCTCGTACAAAATAGATACGTGTTTCAAAGTTTTACTGACCTTCAAAGTAGTCACCAGCATTGTGTATAACCCGTTTCCAGCGATGTGGAAGTCGTAGGATACTCTTAGCAGGGCCAGTTATGTTGACAGTTTGAGCGGCGCGGTCTATTGCCCTACGAATTTGTAGCAGTTCTGAAGCGCATGCCGTGAAGTGTTTCCTTCAGTTTAGAAATCGAGCTGAACTCACGACGGCTTAAGTCAGGGGAGTGCGGTAGGTGATATAGCACTTAGCAGTCCCATCAGTCAAACAAATCAGTAACAGCTGGTGGTACTGTACGTGCTTGGGTTCTGTCCTGCAAAATGATGGTCAGGTCCTGCAGAAAGTGTCATCACTACTGTCTCTAAGCTTGTCGTAAGTTGCGTTCAAAAAATGAATAGTGTCCACACTAATCGAGTAGGATGATGCCAGAGCATCAGTATTACTTTACGGTGAAATTTACATGACTCCTCATTACTTCGAAATTAAGAATATTTTAAAGCTCTATGTTTTGAAGGCTTGATACGTCCGGCCCAAAAACACAGCTTCACAATACATTTCCCTTATATGGAGTTAGTTGTGAAGAACCAGTCACAATTTGAAAGTTGTTCTAGCGTCTGAAAGTTTTGCACTAGGAACAAAACCTAGCGTTCAGTATCCGCATCTTGGCCTAACTGTTGCACAGAAAGGAGTTAAGTAAGTAGTCAATAATATTTGACCACTCTGTGCCAGCTACTGAAAAATTTAAAAAATGAAATCATTCCTGCTTCATAACTCCTTCTGCTTCGTAGATTAATCTCTAGGTAAATAATATGTTTTGAATGTTGAGCTTTGCCGGCCGCGGTGGTCTCGCGGTTCTAGGCGCGCAGTCCGGAACCGCGCGACTCCTACGTTCGCAGGTTCGAATCCTGCCTCGGGCATGGATGTGTGTGATGTCCTTAGGTTAGTCAGGTTTAAGTAGTTCTAGGGGACTGATGACCACAGATGTTAAGTCCCATAGTGCTCAGAGCCATTTGAACAATTTGAACCAATGTTGGGCTTTATTAATTAAAAATTATTGTAAAGTATAAATCCAAGTATATAACAGAGGAACATAGAGCAACATTTTCTCTGAGAATACGTGTGTTATTTGTCAACCTATTGACACGTTCAGTATCCCATTACGTAGTCGCAAATAAGGCCCACGAAACGAGCCAACAACTAACTAGTGAAGATAGTGTATATTGGTAAACTACATCTGCAGTTCACTCTTAAGTGCCTGGCAGAGAGTTCATCGAACCACTTTCACTATTTCTCTACCATTTCACTCTGTAACAGAGCACGGCAAAAATGAACAAATATTTCTGTGCGAGCTCTGATTTCTCTGATCTTATAACAATGATCATTTATCCCTGTGTATTAGGTGCTAAGAAAATATTTTCGCGTTCGGATGAGAACATTGGAGATTGAAAGATCGTGGAAAGATCTCACCTCAACGAAAAATGCCTGGTTTTAACGACTGCCACTCCATCTCACGTGTCATATCCATGACACTTTTCTATTTCCCGACAGCACAATTCGAGTTCCCCTTCTTTGAACTTTTTCGGTTTCCTCCGTCAATCCGCCCGCCGCGGTGGTCTCGCGGTTCTAGGCGCTCAGTCCGGAACCGCGTGACTGCTACGGTCGCAGGTTCGAATCCTGCCTCGGGCATGGATGTGTGTGATGTCCTTAGGTTAGTTAGGTTTAAGTAGTTCTAGGCGACTGATGACCACAGATGTTAAGTCCTATAGTGTTCAGAGCCATTTTTGAACCTCCGTCAATCCAATCCGGTAAGGATCCCATATTACTCAGTAATACTTTACCAGAGGCCGGACATGCATACAGTGACCCATCTCTTTAGCAGACCTGTTGCATCTTGTAAGTGTTACGTCAAAAGAACGCAGTCTTTGGTTTGCCTTCACCACAACATTATCTCTATGATCCTTATAATTTCATTTGTTCGTAATTGTAATTCCTAGATATTTACTTGAACTGACAGCACGTAGATTTGTATGATTTATCGTCTATCCGAAATTTAACAGGTTCCTTTTAGTACTCATGAGGAAAAACTCACACTTTTCATTATTTAGGGTCCACTGCTGTTTTTTGGGCCATCAGGTATCTTGTCTAAATCACTTTTCTATTGGTTTTGGTCTTCTGATGGCTTTACCAGAAAGTAAATGACAGTATCATCTGCAAATAATGTAAGAGGACTACGTTGACTATTCCCCGATCGTTCATGTAGATTAGGAATAGCAGAGGGTCTATAACACTTTCTTAGGGACAGCCAGACGTCACTTTTGTTTTACTAGATGATTTTTCGTGATCTTCTGACAGGAAATCACGAATGCCGAAGCGCACCTGAGACGTTAATAAATAGTTACGCAATTTGGTTATAAGCCTCTTCCGAGGCATTGCACCAAAAACCTATTGGAGATCTAAAAATATGTAATCAATTTGAGATCCACTGTCGATAGCACTCATTACTTCGAAAGAATGATGTTTTCTGAATCCATGCTGCCTTTTCGTCGAGAGATAGTTTTTCGCGAGGTAATTCATAATGTTCGAACATAGTATACGTTCTAAAATACTTATGACAACCATGGTCAGTAATGTGGATCTGTAAGTCATCGGATGACGCCTACTTCCTTTCTTGAGCGCTGATGTGACCTGTGCAACTTTCTAGCCTTTACGTACGGAACTTCCGCTGAGCTAGCTGTTATAAAAGATTGTTAAGCACAGAGCCGTTATATGAGCATACTCTGGAAGGACCCTAATTGGTATGGTGTCTGGACCGGAGGACTTGCCTTTTAAACTGCTTTACTACACCGAGGATATCTACTTCTAAGTTACTCACACTGGCAGCATTTCTAGATTCGAATTCTGGAATATTTACTTCGACTTATTTGGAGAAGGAATTTTGGAAAACCTTATTTAGTAACTCCGATTTAGTGACACCGTCATCAACATCACCTGCGCAATTGCGCAGTGGAGGTATTGATTGTGCCTTGCCGCTGGTGTACTTCGCATGCGACCAGGTTCTCTTTCGATTCTCTGTCAGATTCGAGACAGGGTTTCGTTGTGGAAATTATTAAAAATATCGCGCATTGAAGGTCATACTAAATTTCAAGATCTTTTTGTTTCTGTAGAACTTTACCAATTTTGGGGATTTTGGGTTCCCTTAAATATGACACGTATTTTTCGATCTTTCCATAACAGTTTTCTGACCTGATTTGTGAACCACGGGGTCAGTTCAGTCTAATATTAATTAATTTCGTGAAAGTCTCTCCATTGCTTTCGATATTATCTCTTTGAATCTAAGCCCCATGTGGTCGACACTTTTATAATTAGAACACAAGGAATGGAGACTGTCTCTTACGAAGGCGAAGAGTGAGTTTTTATCCGCTTTTTTAAACATCAGTTACCCCAGCGAAACAGAGTGAACGTAAGAACGTTTCACAGCTGAACGTTGAGTAAGATTTGGCAGACTGTTGCCGCCACATTTCGGTAATGTTTACCACCAGATATTAGGCCCGTATACCATCATTCTTTGCAGGCTACCGGTTTCTTATGCTCGGTTTCTTGTGCTACAACGTCGTGGGGGTATCTAGGGGGTTTGAGTTGGATAATACAGTATGTCGCACCTCGAATTATGATCGAGTGATTCGATGATCATTACATGCACATGTGATATGCCATAGGTGCTGATTGTGTCCAAGAAAATTTATTGTCAGTGCATTATAGTATCTAACAGAGAGGAAAATGTTAGTTGCACATGCAAGAATTTCAAGACAGACGAAAACACTAAGAATCTGCCACTATTTCCCTATTTTGAAATTGTACAAATGAGACAGAAATTCTGCTCCTAGAAAGTGGCAATATCTTCTGGCGTGCACTATTTTCTTTTCTTCAAAAAATGGTCCAAATGGCTCTGAGCACTATGGGACTTACCTGCTGAGGTCATCAGTCCCCTAGAACTTAGAACTACTTAAACCTAACTAACCTAAGGACATCACATACATCCATGCCCGAGACAGAATTCGAACCTGCGACCGTAGCGGTAGCGCGATTCTAGACTGTAGCGCCTAGAACCGCTCGGCCACTCCGGCCGGCATTCTTTTCTTCACAAACGTGTTATTATGCAATATAAACTGGATTCTCAGCCTGCAATCAACCTTCACTCATGGCTCTTTCGGTTTGATTACTCTTAAACTAACAGTTCCGCCACTTTCATTCACTTAATTAACTCGCAATTTGCAAAATATCCGTTTAACAATACACATAACGTACACTTCTCTTCCGCATACGAAGTTTGTATTGTTAAAGATGTGGAAAACATATCCGTTCGAATTGTAGGTGCGTATCACCAGCTTGTAGTTATTGCTTGGGAAACTACATTGCGCGTATCAGCAGCGAGATTTTTTTTTTTCTACTGGAAAAAGATGTAATGGTGGCACTCAGACGATTTTAAATGTTAACTGCCCAGTCGTTTCAGATTCAGCGTCATTCGTACAGGGAAAGTATTCTCTATCTGATAATGGTCCGCAGTTTTACATTTTGTGCCGCTGGTTTCACAGCGCTCGGCTGGAACATATTTTTGATGTTTATCGCCGAATATCGACGACTGCGGTTTTTTGCCTCCTGTGGTGTACGGCACGAGGTTCGGACAACTTTACGACTCTATTCATCCCGGCGGAATAAAATTGCAAATGTCGAACATGGCGCGTAGCAGGGCCCCAGTGTGAGATTAGCGGTAAAAATTTGAGGCCACTCTCGCAGCTGATAAGCATGCAAATGATAGGAGCCGGAATTAACGGCAGCTGGCAGCCCCTACCTCCGCAGCTGGAGAGGGCGTGTCGACGCCGCGCGCCACGGACGGCTCCAGCGCCGATCACGGCCCTTCCTTCTATCGCTACTGAACTGGCCCTGCCGCTGGGGAACCAAGTATCTGAAGAATCCCAGGTTCCTCTAACCTCACAGCGTGTACCGAAAATCGCACAGACGAACTCATACATGCAAAAAACTTTAAATCGTCACCCGAACCAGAAAAGATGCATGAGTACCAAGTTCGCAACGCAGGCAAGATGGATGTGGAAGCCGCAGCACCTCGGACGCGAGATGCAGCAGCTCGTTTGTGTCCCGAGGAGCAATGCGCAACCCACCAATTACGAAGTGATACGTCGTAAGAGGAAATGTCGTGTACGGCCTTTCTGTCACACATACCCAGCGTGACGTACAGAATCGCCAGTACACTAAAGTGACAAATGTTATGGGATACCTTCTGATATGATGTCGAACTTCCTTTTTCCCCCCGTAGTGGAGAAACTCGACATGTCATGAACTCAACAAGTCGTTGGAAGTACCCCGCAGAAATATTGAGCAATGCGGTCCCTGCAGCTGTCCATAACTGCGAAAGTGTTGCCAACGCAGGATTTTCTGCCGAACTGACCTCTAGATAATGTCCCATAAATGTTCGATGGCATTCATGTCCGGCGATCTGTATGGCCATCCCAGTCGCTTGAATTGTCCTGAATGTTCTTCAAACCAGTTGCGAACAATTGTGGCCCGGGGACATGGTCCATTGTCATCTATAAAAATTTCATTCTTCTTTGGGAACACGAAGTCCTCGAATGGGTACAAAACGTCTTCAGGTAGCCGAACATCCGTAGGACATAATACATTCCTTGTATCACAGAACGTTATGGAGCCCACACAAGCTTGCATAGTGCCTTGCTGACAACTTGGCTCTATGGCTTCGTGGTGTCTGCGCCACAATTGAATCCTACCATCAGCTCTTACCTACGTAAATCTGGAGTTACATGACAAGGGGCAGTTCTCCAGACGTCTACGGTCCAATCGATATGGTCACGAGCCCAGCGATAGGCGCTGCAGGCGATGTCGTGTTGTCAGCAAAGGCACTCACGTCGTTCGTCTGGTGCCATAGCCCATTAACGACAGATTTCGCCGTACTTTCCTAACGGATACGTTCGCCGTGCGTCCCACGCTGATTTCTGCAGTTATTTCACGCAGTGTTGCTTGTCTGTTAGCACTGACAACTCTACGCAAACGCCGCTGCTCTCGGTCGTTACGTGAAGGCGGTCGGCCACAGTGCTGCGTGTGGTGAGAGGTAATGCCTGGAATGTAGTATTCTCGGCACGCTCCTGACACTGTGGATCCCAGAATATTGAATTCCGTAACGATTTCCGAAATGGAGTGTCCCATACAACAAGCTCCTACTACTAGTCCGCGTTCAAAGTCGGTTCGTTTCCGTCATGCGGCCATAGTCACTTCACACACATTTTCTCATGAGTCACCTGAGTACAAATGGCAACTCCGCCACTGCGCTGCCCTATTATAGCTTGAGTACTTGATACTACGACCATCTGCATTTGTACTTATCGCTATCCAATTACTTCAGTCACCTCAGTGTAAACTCAGCAAACACTGCCTTAATACTATTTAAAATCCGACTAAGAAGATTAAAGTGTGCCACACATTAGTAAAAGTCAGAAGGCACATTTCGGTAATGTCTGTCCAAAAGTTTGGTGACTGCTTTTATACCTAGCGTACAAGCGACGTCAGTGCAGTTAACTACGTTGGAAACTTCAACTGTCAACTTTAAACAACAGATCTGCATTCCAACAGTTATTTGTGAGCAGGCAGCGTTAAGTAGCGGTGGTGCGACTGTGGTGCCACATTCTTGTGTCACATCTCTAATCGTGTCTGACTGGAGCGTTCAACACATTCTCCAGAACGTTTTGAAGAAGTGAAAAGAGCGTTCAACATTTGTCCCACGCGTCTTGATTGCATAACAGAAACAATGATGCGTGGACAGTTGCCGCAGCTTGATTGAAATGCAATTCGCGAACATTTACTTTCTGGAAAAAGTCATCATTGATGGCGAGACTTGATGTCTTCAGTTCGGCCCTGCCACAAAACGGTAAAATGCAAGTATTTCACAAAAAGGGTCAACTCTTTGACGGCACAACCGAAAATCGAACCAACGTGACACGCGAATTGAACAACGTCACAGGGAAGGGGTTTTCTGACAATTTATCATGATTGTATGGACGTTCTGTGTGTTGTACTCAAGTGTAGGATGGCTGTGCAGAACACATGAAATTAAAAAGACATCAGCTTAGTTTTTTTTGTTAATCCAGTCAGAGAACCGCAAACCGTGTGCATGTGGAGAAGTCTACACTGAGATGACAGAAGTCACGCGGGATACCTGCTGATGTCGGGTCGGACCTCCTTTTGCAAGGCGTAGTGCAGCAATTCGACGTGGCATGGACTCAAAAAGTCGTTGGAAGTCCTCTGCAGAAATATTGTGCCATACTGCCTCTATAGCCATCCATAATTTTGAAACTGTTGCCGGTGCAGGAATCTGTACACGAACTACCTCTGGATTATGTCCCATGAATATTTGATGGGGTACATGTCCGACAATCTGAGTGACCAGACTACTCGTTCGAATTGTCCAAAATGTTCTGACATGGCGGAATGACATCCATTAAAATTCCGTCGTTGTTCGGGAACATCAAGTCCATGAGTGGCTGTAAATGGTCTTCAGACAGCCGAAGACAACAATTTTCAGTCAATGGTTAGTTCATCTGGACCAGAGGAGACAGTGCATTCCATGTAGACACAGCCCACACCAGATTGCACAGTGCCTTGTTGATAACGTCTGTCCATAACTTCGTGTGTCTGCGCCACATTCGAATCATTATCAGCCTTACTGACCAAGGCGGAATGATTTCCTAATCGGATGATGAACTTCTTGATCTCTGGTGGTCTAGTGAGAATGGGTATCTGGTGCGTGGGAAGCTGTCTAATTATTTGCATCTGTTCTCTGGTCTGAGCTAATTCCTCGTCGTTCTCGTCCAGTAACAAGTTGTTTTGTGCCTCGTATGTACTGGCAAAGATTTCGGCCTTGCCCAGTGAGTCATACTACGGCCCTGATTGGCTAGTTTTGGGAGTTTCAGGTTGCGCAACGTTCCCTCGAGACTCCATTCCTTCCTCTATTGTAGTATTAAGGTGGCTATTTTCTCTTCCCAATACTCTACTCGATGTTCTGTGGCTCGGAAGAGCTGTTGTCTAGAAAGGTGCTCAGCTGTCTGTGATCTGATAGATTACTGTACATTTGCGACTGTTTACTAGCTCTGTTCCTAAGTGCCTTAAGATATTGAAGTAATGGCGAAAATTTCTTTTACTGGCGTACTTGATGTGTTGTTTGTACTGAGGCTTGCTTGTATGGCCTGTTGATTTTGCTGATTAGGAACGACATGGCTTCGTCAATGGCTGGCGTGTTTGAGGCAGTTGTAGGAGGACGAACGTTATTGTTTAGCCATGAGCTGAACTGATCACATTTCATTATGACCGATGTTGGCCGGCGAATGGATGGAGCCAGTGACAGATCGATAACAGTGGTGAGCTATAGATCTAGTCGCAGGTTTTTCGCTATTACAACATCCAGGACGCCCGGATGATGGTTTGGGTTAGTTGGGACGTGGGTCGGATCTTCAGGGCCGTTGGTAATGGCTTCTGGTCTTTCTTCAAGGTCGTAGAGTCGTATTACTCTTGGGTTTTTGCCCCGAGTGTTCTAACCCTGGTGCTTGGCATTATGAGCGCCACAAATGAGCATCCTGTCAAATCGGTCGAAAAGAGTCATGAAATATTATTCGTCAAATTGTCGTTGCTGGATTAAGTATGCAGATACCATCGTGATAATGACATGAGAAGTGGGGACTTTCACCACTGTTGCCTCTAGAGACTTGAATTGAGGAAGCGCTGGTGGTATGTGCGTGGTGGTTTTGTGAAGAAATATTGGCCTCCGAACCCTCTGGCCATAGACTAAGTCTGTCCTGTAACCATCCATATCCCAGGCTGTCAAGTCTTGGGCTTCCTCTACAATTTTTACTCCCTCCCCACTTTACACCCATACATTTTTTTTTTTTTAAATTTACGACTCGGGATGTGTTATATCAACCGATTCCTTCTTTCAGTCAAGTTGTGCCATAAATTCCTTCTTTCCTCATTTGTGTTCAGTACCTCTTCATTAGTTAGTCTGTTTAGCTATCTAACCTTGTCCTGTAGCACTACATTTCAAAAGCTCATTTTCTCTTCTTTTCTGAACTACCAGGTGTGTGATAAAAGTAATGAGACTGATTTTTATCTCTTATTTTTTCCAAACAACAATATTTTCCTCTTCAAAGCAGTTTCCTTCGGCAGCTATAAACCGGCGGAATCCTTGTTCTTAGTCTTGGTAGCAGCGCTCAAACGCTTCAACCGGTAGCGTCTTTAAAGTGTTGTTCACGTTCCATTGAATGGTCTTCAGAATCCCAAAATGAAGTTGTTTAAAGAACTTTTTCAATTTTGGGAAAATGAAAAAGTCACAATGACTCATATCAGGTAAACAGGCTGGCTGTGTAACAACAAAAATGTCTTTTGAGGTCATAAATTCCTTGACGGAAGTTACTGTATGACCTGGGGCGTTGTCATGAAGTAGCATCCACTTGTCTGCAATGTCCGATCCCACTCAATTCGCCCTTTCCCTGAGTCTTTCAGGGAAATATTTGTAAAATTTTGGTTGACAGTTTGTCCTGGTGGAACAATCGCATAAACGCAAGCACACATTCGACGTTTTCGTCGGTTTTTGAAGTTGCAGGTCTCCCTGACTAAGATTCATCTTCATTGTATTCTCAGTCATCCACAAATGAGTTCTGCCAGCGAAAAACTTGTGCTCTTAATAAGACATGTTCACCATGGGCCCGTTGCAACTTTTCAAAGGTCACAGTCATGGATTCCCCAAGTTTATTAACAAACTTGATGGCATAACGTTGCTATAAATGCCGCTGTTCTATTTTCGTAACACACAACAAGAACACAACATCACTGACGGCACTCTTAAAAAACACGTGATGGCTCAACGGCGCTGAAACTCTGACTGAGCATTGGAAGGGACCTACACACCAGTCTGCAAAAGCAGACCAACACAATGTTGCCAGATCGCTCGTAGCATTGTCAGCCTCTTTACTTTTCTCACACAGCTCTTGTGTAACGTCCACGTTTCACTCTCGTATGAAACGATATTCCAAACAAATATCTGCAGAGAAGAATAAATGGTTCAAATGGCTCTGAGCACTATGGGACTTAACATCTGAGGTCATCAGTCCCCTAGAACTTAGAACTACTTTAACCTAACTAACCTAAGTACATCACACACATCCATGCCCGAGGCATGATTCGAACCTGCGACCGTAGCAGTCGCGCGGTTCCGGACTGATGTGCCTAGAACCGCTCGGCCACCACGGCCGGCAGAGAAGAACTACTAACACGTCAATTTGTGTTCATGGTAACAAATTTCTCTTTTACAGGAACGCTTTTCTTGCTGTTTTCAGTCTGCATTTTATATTCTCTCTACGCCTGTCCTCGTCAGTTACTTTGTAGTCCAAACAGCAGAAATACTTCTAGTGTCCCATTCTAATGTAATTCCCTCACCATCGCCTTATTCCATTCGATTCATTTCATCACTCCCGTACTAATTTTGTTGACGTCAATATAATGTACTTTTTAGAAGATACAATCCATTCCTTTCAACTGCAGTCTGTGAACTGCAAAAATGAAAGTTATTTTAGTACATACAGCAACCAACTACTTAGTTATGTATTTTTATTTAAGCTAATACTTTGTGTTCCGGCTTTCACCTGTCTTCAATTAGCGTAATACATATCTGAGTCATCAATTAGTACCAAGATACACCATCGACGGAAAATTGGACGTTGTATCTGTCTTTCTCCGCATGTGAGCAACAAGGCAGATATGCGATGTTTTTGTGAAAAATAGAGTGAAGAAATGTTTGTACCACATCCACAAATCCGAAAATCGGAATAACAACAAGCAGTATAGAAAGACAGTGGCAGCATTAAATTGCCATCGATGTTGTAAATACCTAGTAAATGAAGGCTCAAAAACGTATTACGCTAACTGATGATGGATGAGAGTCCGAAACGCCTGTTAGCTTAAATAAAAATGCATAAGAAAGTTACTAGTTGCTGTATTTATTAAAATTATATAATCCACAGCACATGAAAGTATTTTAATAAAATAATTGTCAATATAAAACAATATCTTAGAGGCATCATTTTCTTTTCCCCAAATTCGATAGTTTGATTATGATCCATCATGAATAAGAGCGCCTCAGCAGTATGATAAATATTTATTTTTGATACAACCAGATTCGTGGCGTTAGAACAACATCTATAGGGATACAGCTGTATGTAAAGAACAATAAAACCGAATAACGATCCTGTTCCACTTAAAATTTAGTTGTATACACGAAGCTATATAAGAAGAATTGTGTACTCACGTTTCTTTCACAATTTATTCCAAATAAAGTAATACGTAGTAGATGACCCAACCTTCTTTGTCCAACTGTGATAAATCTGTTTAAGCGTCAAGAGATCTGTAGTCCAATTTAAAACAGATTAGAATGCAAGGAACATCATTCCCATACAGAAAAACTACAGTAAGAATGCAGTGGTAATCCAGATGGATATCAAACTGAAAACAAATGATACGTGTAGGTGGTGAAAGCTACGTTCACACTGACAGGGTAAAATAAATCTCAAAGCAGAACTTGTATAATTGTACGGGAAGTCAAGTTAGGTAAAATGCTGCTTACACAATAGACCGTCACCTAACTACAACACTGGAGAAAGGAAAACATAAAATCGTATATAGACACGCCCAATGCTTGACATCGTTTTGACATGAGATAGGCAGTGACAGCTTAGGCGAGCTGAGTTGGACCGGCGCCGGGGCCGATAAGGAAAACACGCGTATGCACGTAAAACCGTATGCGTCAGAAGGCGACATGGGAATAGAATAGTAAATAAAGACAGAGAAGGTTGGGTAGCATCTTTACAAGTAATTTTACACGCGAAAGTTGGAAAAACCTAAACATAATTATTATTTTACTTTATTTTTAAAACAAGGGGGCAACCATGCATAGTTGAATACAATTGTAAAATAAATGGAATTATATAGGAAACTTCCTAGCAGATTAAAACTGTGTGCCGGACCAAGACTCGAACTCGGGACCTTTGCCTTTCGCGGGCAAGGGGTCTACCAACTGAGCTACCCAAACACGACTCATGCCTCATCCTCACAGCTTTACTTCTACCTCGTCTCCTACCTTCCAAACTTTACAGAAGCTCTCCAGCGAACCTTGCAGAACAAGCACTCCTGAAAGAAAGGATATTGCGGAGACATGGCTTAGCCACAAAAAATGGTTCAAATGACTCTGAGCACTATGTGACTTAGCATCTAAGGTCATCAGTCCCCTAGAACTTAGAACTACTTAAACCTAACTAACCTAACGACATCACACACACCCATGCCCGAGGCAGGATTCGAACCTGCGACCGTAGCAATCGCGCGGTTCCGGACTGAAGCGCATAGAACCGCTTGGCAACCACGGCCGGCGCGTAGCCACAGCCTGGGGGATGTTTCCAGAATGAATTCTGGAAATTATATAGGACTTAACAAATAACTTCTTTATGAATCGCAAATACATAAATAGCGATGTATGAATCTTACAATGCTTAACAGTTGTAGAGGTGAAGCACGGAACAGCGGAGTAGAGGAAGATGATTTCAAGGACGACTTTCAAAATACGTAACTGCGTGTAAAATGAGGGAATAGACCTATGTACTAGGTTATTCTGTTTCAGCGGTTGAAATTTGCTAAAAATGTTGCGATGGCGAAAAACTACTTGCCCTTTGAGGGTACGCATTGTGAAACGCTTTTTGCACCTTAATATCTCAGTCTCCTCCAGGACGTTGAGATTATGTCCCTTTCTTTCCCGATGAAGAATTTTAAAGTGATTTTGCAAATTTGTAATGGTGTGTCACTTCTCATGGAGATGTTTACTTAAATCTGACTTAGAGTTATTATGATTATGGTTTCTAAATCTGTCTGCGCTCTCAAACATCCACCTCCGTCACGCAGTCTGAGGAAAAATATCGCTGTAAATCCAGTTGAAAGAAATCTGAGATTGTCAGTTTCGGACACTCGCCTTGTGAAGGCTGCGTTTCGTGCTAGTGGGGTGCTCCCGCGCGGCGCGCCGTCTCCCTGTCCGCAGGCAGCTGGGAGAGAGGGTGACGCAGTGAAAGAGCCGTCGCCGTCGCCGGCGCACTGTGCTCCAGTGCCGGGGCCCGCTAGGCCAGCCCGCCAAACGCAATTTGCGCGTCCGTCGCCGGTGCGAGCGGGTCGGGCCGTCCGCCGCCGCATTAATTGAGTTTGGCGCCGCTAAACTCCGGGATCGCCCGCACCGGCACCGCCACCATGGTGAGCGGGACAGGGCGCGGGCGACTGCGGTTTCCAGGAATTTCGGGCTCGCACCGGGATCCCGGCCGTGGCGGAGTTGTGCGCTATCGGGCGCTCACGTTACGGGGGCGTCGCCCACAACTGTGTTACACTGGCCTGCACTCGACAGGCAGCAGAGTCTGCGAGTGCGGTGTCGCGCAAATACGGCGTCTACCTCTGTGCTGGAAGGACAGGACTCGTAAAATGGGAAAAACTACACAAGTCTAATGGAAAGAACGCATTTTGCTGTGTGAGGCTCTCTTTTTGTTTCAAACTACCTTACCACCCGCTGCACCGCTTACGTAGAATCTAGTCTACACAGATTTTTTTCTTCAATGGAATTTTTACGTTGCAACACCTTTTAAACATTTCGCTCTTATTCAGGCCACATAATCATGGTCTTTTCCGAATGTACTTCTGACCAATATGTGATACTGGTAGCTGGAGTCCAAGGTTTTTCTTAATCGTGACTTTTGCGTTCTTGTAGTGTTATTTATATATAAACTTTCATCCTCTAATCCATATTTCTTTATATTTAGCCCAGAAATGAAATGTAGATTTCATAGGTTTGGCTTTGAAAATATTTTTAAAAAAATGGTTCAAATGGCTCTGAGCACTATGGGACTTAACATCTGTGGTCATCAGTCCCCTAGAACTTAGAACTACTTAAACCTAACTAACCTAAGGACATCACACACATCCATGCCCGAGGCAGGATTCGAACCTGCGACCGTAGCAGTCGCGCGGTTCCGGACTTAGCGCCTAGAACCGCGAGACCACCGCGGCTGGCTGAAAATATTTTAAGACAACGAGATTTTTTCTTATTAATTTTCATCCCCAGGTTCAATCATTTAGGGTTTGAATTTAAAGAATCAACGAAACACGTATTTCTTTTATTTCTGACAGGCATGTCAAATACCAATTTCATAGATTTAGCTTTGAAAATGCTTTCACAATTAAATAATTTCATAAAATTTTTATCCCCTATTTCACTCCCTCAGGGGGTTGAATTTCTAAAAATACCTGAACAGGTATTTTTTATTTCTAACCGAGAAGTCAAATACCAATTTCATACATGCATCTTCAAAAATCCTTTAGTAGTTCTTTAACAATAACTTATTTTCAAAAAGCTTTCACCCACTATTTTACACCCCTTAGTGGCTGAATTTCCAAAAATGCAGAAGTACGTATTTTTTTATTTCCGACTGAGGAACCAAATAACAGTTTTTGTAGTGCTACCTTCAAAGTTGCCTTAATAGCGAAATTTTTCTAAAAGCCTTTCATCCCCTCTTTCACCGACTTAGGAGTGAAATTTCGATAAATACAATCTTAAATCCCGCCAACTACACTCCTGGAAATTGAAATAAGAACACCGTGAATTCATTGTCCCAGGAAGGGGAAACTTTATTGACACATTCCTGGGGTCAGATACATCACATGATCACACTGACAGAACCACAGGCACATAGACACAGGCAACAGAGCATGCACAATGTCGGCACTAGTACAGTGTATATCCACCTTTCGCAGCAATGCAGGCTGCTATTCTCCCATGGAGACGATCGTAGAGATGCTGGATGTAGTCCTGTGGAACGGTTTGCCATGCCATTTCCACCTGGCGCCTCAGTTGGACCAGCGTTCGTTCTGGACGTGCAGACCGCGTGATACGACGCTTCATCCAGTCCCAAACATGCTCAATGGGGGACAGATCCGGAGATCTTGCTGGCCAGGGTAGTTGACGTACACCTTCTAGAGTACGTTGGGTGGCACGGGATACATGCGGACGTGCATTGTCCTGTTGGAACAGCAAGTTCCCTTGCCGGTCTAGGAATGGTAGAACGATGGGTTCGATGACGGTTTGGATGTACCGTGCACTATTCAGTGTCCCCTCGACGATCACCAGTGGTGTACGGCCAGTGTAGGAGATCGCTCCCCACACCATGATGCCGGGTGTTGGCCCTGTGTGCCTCGGTCGTATGCAGTCCTGATTGTGGCGCTCACCTGCACGGCGCCAAACACGCATACGACCATCATTGGCACCAAGGCAGAAGCGACTCTCATCGCTGAAGACGACACGTCTTCATTCGTCCCTCCATTCACGCCTGTCGCGACACCACTGGATGCGGGCTGCACGATGTTGGGGCGTGAGCGGAAGACGGCCTAACGGTGTGCGGGACCGTAGCCCAGCTTCATGGAGACGGTTGCGAATGGTCCTCGCCGATACCCCAGGAGCAACAGTGTCCCTAATTTGCTGGGAAGTGGCGGTGCGGTCCCCTACGGCACTGCGTAGGATCCTACGGTCTTGGCGTGGATCCGTGCGTCGCTGCGGTCCGGTCCCAGGTCGACGGGCACGTGCTCCTTCCGCCGACCACTGGCGACAACATCGATGTACTGTGGAGACCTCACGCCCCACGTGTTGAGCAATTCGGCGAGTCGTCCACCCAGCCTCCCGCATGCCCACTATACGCCCTCGCTCAAAGTCCGTCAACTGCACATACGGTTCACGTCCACGCTGTCGCGGCATGCTACCAGTGTTAAAGACTGCGATGGAGCTCCGTATGCCACGGCAAACTGGCTGACACTGACGGCGACGGTGCACAAATGTTGCGCAGCTAGAGCCATTCGACGGCCAACACCGCGGTTCCTGGTGTGTCCGCTGTGCCGTGCGTGTGATCATTGCTTGTACAGCCCTCTCGCAGTGTCCGGAGCAAGTATGGTGGGTCTGACACACCGGTGTCAATGTGTTCTTTTTTCCATTTGCAGGAGTGTATATAACACTGACGCTATCTCAAAATTTCAAGTTTTTGTACTTACTGATTGAAGTTTTATCTCCTGTTTGAGTCCCTTAGGAACTGAATTTTCGAAATTACTGAAACACACATTTTTGTACTTCTAACTGAGATGCCAAATACAATTTTCCATAGGTGTAGCTTTAAAAATGCTTTCATAATGAAAGATTTTCATAAAACTTGTCACCCGCTGTTGTACTCCCTTAGTAGTTGAATTTCCAAAATCGCTGATGCACGTATTTTTTTTTTAAATTTCTGACTTAAAAGTGAAGTACCAATTTTCGAAGTTCTACCTTCAAAATTGCCCTTAGGTGCTGAATTTCCAAAAATGCCGAAATAAGTATTTTTATTTCTGACCAAGAAACCAAGTACTAATTTTCTAGTTCTAGTTTCAAAATTGCCGTAATACTGGCATACTTTCACAAATGCTGTCATTCCCTGTTTTACTCCCTTATGGGTGGCCTATCAAAAAATCACTTCTTAAACGACTCCTACAGAATAAGATCAACACCTTCTACAAATTTCAAGTTTCTATCCTTAGTGGTTTCGGCTGGGCGATGATGAGCCAGTTAGTGGGTCGATCGGGATACTGCCTTTTAGACATAAACACTTTATTTCATTTGATTTGTAATCAGACAATTTCCGTTTGCCATTTTGAAGTGACGTCACACAAAATACTCGGAACAGGATAGAAGTGATATCTGGCTGTCCCCAAGTAAGTGTTATCGGGCCTCTGCTGTCCCTAATCTGTACCTTCCTTCCAGAAGTTCGAGACTGACTTCCTGGCGTGCAAGCGATGTCAGCACGGTAACTACGGTGGCAGCTTGAATTAACATCTTTAAACAACATATGTGTATTTCCAGCCTTTTTTAATGGATTCTGTAGTGACTTTGTACGGAATATTAACAGAAGCATTCTTATAAATTGAAACGTCCCTCAGCTCCAACCTTAGTCTGACAATGGGACATAAGTACGTCAGTTTCGGTTGATAAGTGTGACCCTAGAAAGGTTTTGCATCATAGAGTTCCGTACTATGGTAGGTGTTAGCACACAATTTTCGTCTCATAAGATTATCCCGGTATATTTCATCCCCAGCAATAATGGAATGAGGTCCAGACAGGGTGAAAAAATGAAGGGTGATCCTTTCAAGTATCCGGGTGTTTAAAGAATTAGGTGTCACGACAACCTATAAGAATATATCGGCCAGGCAGGTAGAACATTTGAGGTCAACTCTATGGAAGAATGACATTTTCACTCTGCAGCGGAGTGTGCGCTGATATGAAACTTCCTGGCAGATTAAAACTGTGTGCCGGACCGAGACTCGAACTCGGTCCGGCACACAGTTTTAATCTGCCAGGAAGTTTCAACTCTATGGAACATTCATCTGGCTCGGATTCTGACTCAGCTTTCGGTACCCATTTTTCTGAGACGGGTCACTCTTTTACCAGTATTTCAGCTATCCTTGCAGAGTTGCATAGGGAACGTAACGGCAATGTTCCAAATGTAATACAAGAACTAGAGATTTATTATACCTTAAAACTACCTCATAGTCATTCTATCAGCACCCAAGATGCATTGAAATATAAATCGATTTTAGCTAAATTTAATTGTCTCAATTGCTAGCCCGGCCCGTTTAACTGTTGGCGCATTGCCTTATTCTTCCCCCTCCCCATCTCCCCCTTGTTACCGTCTATTTGTTTGTTGATATTTTATGCATCCTCCATCTCTTTTCACTTTTAAAAGAGTTTTAATCCTTTTAGAAGCTTCCCACAGTACACCTTTAGACCCTCCAGTAGTATCCAGTTATACTTTCTATTGTAGTATTATACATTGCAGTCTAGTGTATACCGGATTCCTAGTAACGTTCTCACACTAAGCGTCCTATCCACTGCACAGTACTTTTGATGGTTATTTATATTCCTTTTCTAGGTTGTCATTGTTGTGAATACCGACCCTGGAGGGCGATAGCAGCATCACATGGCGAGGAATGACTGCTACTCAGACACACACACGGTGCGTGTAATATCAATGAGTGTGCTGTCCGTATGTATAATGGGGAAGGCGTTCATCTGAGACTGACTGAGGGCAAATTGCGATGCCCAGAGGCATCGCCGTGGCCTCATGAATCCATGGAACCTGCATGTCAGCAGAGGACTGTTCAAGATCGTGATGTGGTGGCCACCCAACTCGCCACATCTGATCCTGATCGATCACAGCTGGGATGTGATTGGACAGGGCATCAGAGCTCATCTGCCTCCGTCCCCTCCACGGAGTTTTGGGAATTATGTGACTTGTGTGGGCAAATGTGGTGTCAACTCCCTCGACGACCTACCAAGGCCTCACTGCTTACATGCCACGACGCGTCGCCACTGTTATCCATGCCCAAGGTGGACATACCGGCTATAACACTGAAGCGTCGAAGAAATTGGTATAGGCATCCGTATTCAAATACAGAGATATGTAAACAGGCAGAATACGGCGCTGCGGTCAGCAACACCAATATAAGACGACAAGTGTCTGGCTCAGTTGTTAGATCGGTTACTGCTGCTACAATGGCAGGTTATCGAGATTTAAGTGAGATTGAACGTGGGGTTATAGTCGGCGCAGAAGTGATGGGACACAGCATCTCCGAGGTAGCAATGATGTGGGGATTTTCCATTATGACTATTTAACAAGTGTACCGTGAATATCAGGAACCCGGTAAAACAGCAAATCTCCGGCATCGCTGCGGCCTCATGAATTCATGGATGCTGAATGTCAGCAGGGGACTGTTCAAGTTCGTGGAGGCTCTGTAATTGTGTGGGGCATGTGCAGTTGGAGTGATGCGGGACCCCAGATACTTCTAGATACGACTCTGGCAGGTGAGACGTACGTAAGCATCTTGTCTGATCACTTTCATCCATTGATGTCCATTTTGCATTCAGACAGAGTCGGGCAATTCCAGCGGGACAATGCGACACCCCAAAGGTCGAACATGCTACAGAGTGGCTCCAGGAACACTCTTCTGAGTCTGAACACGTCTGCTGGCCACCGAACTCCCCAGAAACGAACATTATTGAACATGAATGAGATTTTCACTCTGCAGCGTAGTGTGCGCTGATATGAAACTTCCTGGCAGATTAAAACTGTGTGCCGGACCGAGACTCGAACCCGGGACCTTTGCCTTTCGCGGGCAAGTGCTCTACCAACTGAGCTACCCAAGCACGACTCACTCCCCGTTCTCACAGCTTTACTTCCGCCAGTACCTCGTCTCCTACCTTCCAAACTTTACAGAAGCTCTCCTGCGAACCTTGCAGGACTAGCACTCCTGAAAGAAAGGATATTGCGGAGACATGGCTTAGCCACAGCCTGGGGGATGTTTCCAGAATGAGATTTTCACTCTGCAGCGGAGTGTACGCTGATATGAAACTTCCTGGCAGATTAAAACTGTGTGCCGGACCGTGACTCGAACTCGGGACCTTTGCCTTTCGCGGGCAAGTGCTCTACCAACTGAGCTACCCACTCCGCTGCAGAGTGAAAATCTCATTCTGGAAACATCCCCCAGGCTGTGGCTAAGCCATGTCTCCGCAATATCCTTTCTTTCAGGAGTGCTAGTCCTGCAAGGTTCGCAGGAGAGCTTCTGTAAAGTTTGGAAGGTAGGAGACGAGGTACTGGCGGAAGTAAAGCTGTGAGGACGGGGCGTGAGTCGTGCTTGGGTTCCTCAGTTGGTAGCGCACTTGCCCGCGAAAGCCAAAGGTCCCGAGTTCGAGTCTCGGTCCGGCACACAGTTTTAATCTGTCAGGAAGTTTCATTATTGAATATATTTGGGATGCGTTGGAACGTGCGGTTCAGAACAGTTCTTTACACTCCTCGTACTCTTATGGATTTATGGACGGCTCTGCAGTATTCATCGTGTCAATTTCCTCCGGCACCACTACAGACATCAGTCTCAAGTCGTGTTGTGGCACTTCTGTATGCTCGGGGAGGGGTGGGGGGAGGGGGGGAGCAGGGGTCTTAAAGACATTAGGCAGATGTACCAGTTTCTTTGGGTCTTCTGTGAGGGGAGGTGGTGATAATGTTCTGGCCAATCAGTGTATATCCAATTCCCATACATATTAGAAACGCGTGCTAGCCGGCCGATGTGGCCGAGCGGTTCTAGGCGCTTCAGTTTGCGACCGCGCGACCGCTATGGTCGCAGGTTCGAAACGTCCCTCGGGCATCGAAGTGTGTGATGTCCTCAGGTTAGTTAGGTTCAAGTAATCCTAAGTTCTAGGAGACTGGTGACCTCAGATGTTGAGTCCCGTAGTGCTCATAGCCATTTGAACCATTTGAACCAAACGTGTGCTTGCTTTTCCTTTTCCATTTAATCAGACTGAGCCGTGACAACGCTTGGCCGAAAACAGCTAGCTTGTAACATTTAAACGGTGTCCAACTTCATCACATGAGGGAGAAGAAGGAAGAAAATCAGTAATGTTGGGGATACTTGGGCGGCCACCGTACTGGGTACTGGAAGATTCCGTGTTACACGCTTCATAAAGAAAATCTTAAACTGCTCCACAAAAATAATAGGCGAAATTAAAATGGAAGTACGGAGCACTGTGGCGTGGTAACCCTGCTGCTAGCCAGACGGAGCTCCAGTCTCCAGAATTTGCAGCCTGGCGGACAAGTGGCTGCCGGCGAGCAGTAATTTGGCGGAGCAGGCTGTCCGGCTGTGGAGTGGAGCGAGTAGGCCCGGAATCACAAAGCTGATAATTACGGGCCGGGGCCGGCGGAAGCGCCGCGGTCGCGGACCGCAGTCAAGTTTCCAGTGAGCCGCAGAGCGGCCGCCGAGCAGGCGCGGATCATGTAGCCGGCGCGTTGTCTCTGCGTCCGGCGAGTCCTCTGTTTAATTAGCGGCCGACGCAAGTAGCGACACCGGAGCCCGCACGGCCGGCCTGTGGGATCAGCGAGGCGAGGCATCCATCGCGGTAGGGTCGGCCGGGCCTCGCAGGCCGTCAGCGGGGACACGAGATACTGCTGCCCGTACTCGCACTGCGGCTCCCGCTACAAGATCTGAGAGGAACTCCTAATCACCGTGAGTTCCAACATTTCCTTCGGCACAGGATTCGCGTCTGAAATTTTCAAAATACTCACGAGTAGGTTAATTAGTACATTGAGCAAGCAGTAAAGGAGCAAGGAAGAAATGGAAAAAGAAGGTAAAGTTCAGAGAGTAGAAACAAAAATTTCGATGTTTACTGAAGCGAGTTGGAAGATCAGTTGAACGGAAAGGACAGTGTCTTGAAAACAGTTTGTAAGATAAATGACAACAAAACTGAAACAAGTCTAATGAAAGGTTATAACACATACATTTTGTTGGTCTATGAAAGTGCATACTCAGCTTCGATTCTTGTAATTGAAGATCGGGTTTATCTCTTCACTGAAAATATGTCCATCTCTAAGAATGTCTGGATTAGCCGTAATTTCAGGATTTGGAATTGTTATATATAAAAATTAAAAATTTACACAGTTTTCGTGCCTGAGTGATACAACACTGACTCTATCCTCAGCTATTGGTGCCGATCATTATATACTTTATAATAATGGAAATCAGAGTACAAACATTGCATAAAGTGTTAATTTCGTATTTTATAATTAAAATTAGAGTAGTTTTCCAGGAAACCTTACAGCGTTTGGATACTTCAGAATAATGCATACGCCGAAACACTGCCAAAACATTTATTATGTTTTTCTACATTAATATTTAATTTACAAAGTGTAATAATTTTATAGTTTCAGATTGTCTTTTGTTTCTGACATATTTCCTGGGCCTTTTTATTAGGTTCTAAAGTAATTACTAATTGTTTAGCCGGCCGTGGTGGCCGAGCGGTTCTAGGCGTTACAGTCTGGAACGGCGCGACCGCTACGGTCGCAGGTTCGAATCCTGCCTCGGGCATGGATGTGTGTGATGTCCTTAGGTTAGTTAGGTTTAAGTAGTTCTAAGTTCTAGGGGACTGATGACCTCAGAAGTTAAGTCCCATAGTGATCATAGCCATTTCAACCACTTGCACTAATTGTTTCTCGTGTATAAGTTTTATAAATATGACTTTCGAAGTTTGTTTGCACTTCTCACACATATTTTCGAAAATAATCTGTACTTCACCGCATTTTTACTACAGATCATCATAATTATGTTAATCTGCAGCTATAGTCAAATCAGCATGGTTATAATATAAGCTCATAAAGTTTTCCTAATTCGCATATACGTCGCATAGCGATATCGAACGGGTCATGTGGCCGGAATCGTAGTTTTTAATTAAGTATCAGCTCAGTATGCTACTTAACGACGTAATGGAATTAAATCAGATAATTCTGTTGGAATTCGGTTAATAAATAACATACTCACACTAGTAGAAGAGTTTTGCTTTTTGTAACTGAGGATGGGCGCGATATAGAGAAATAAAATTTAGACTGGCACTGGCAGGCAAAGCGTTTCTGAAAGGGAGATATATTTACGTCGAACCTTTTCTGAGGGCGTTTGTGTGGAGTGTGGCGATAACGCAACGTCAGCCGCTTGTAGTGGCACTACGCAATATTTTAGGTAAAAGTACCAAATATTTAGTGTAAGTGACTGAAAGCAGCACGGGGGCAGCCGCGGAGTCTTGCAGTAACAGCCCTTTCCGTCAGACACGCTATGTCGGCGTGAGGGGCATAATAGCAGATGAGCAAGTGAGTTGCGAAGTGAGGACAGTTGAGCGCAGCGGTAAACTGTCCCGCGTGGGGAAGGACGATGCAGTAAGCGAGTCGTTTTAACTAGTTTCAGAGAGTTAATATATCAACAATTAACTGACGGAATAATGGAAGAAAGTAAATAATGCATGGAGGGCAGGAATTATAATCGTACTTAAGAAGTCTACGGACGGTTCACAGACGTATCGGTTTTGTTGCGTGCTTTTTGAACAGCAAGACACAAACAGGTGCATACATTTTTCCGAACATCACGGACTTCTAAGCAAAAGCAAGCATTCCTTGACGTTGGTCTTAATGAGCGGATAACATTAGTTAGAATGACCTCTGAGGATAGACCAAAAACAGCTTTTTCAGCAAACTGGGGACTCTACCAGTATAGGAGGATGCCTTTTGGGTTGAAAAACGCGCAGGCGACATTCCAACAGTTGCTGGACGGAGTGATGAGAGACTGGTGGAAAGGAAGGAAGGATGATGTGGATCTGCACGTCGGGAATTGTGTGGATTGTATACAGACAGCAAATTTGAGTCGGATGCAGGTATAGTTACAAAGATTGCCAGAAGCAATAGAATCTTTTAGTTTCATTGGGGGATGTGTTAGGACCGTTCAACCGAACACCGTCTGTTAATCGTTTTCTGCTATCCATAATAGATCATTTTTCTCGTTACGTCGAGATGGTGCCAATGCCGGACCAACAGGCAATCACAGCTACACAGGCGTTAGTTAATAGATGGATACTGAAGTTCGGAATGCCACTGACGACGGTAACGGTCCAGAGGACAAACTTCATGACAGATCTGATGAAGGAATTGTGTCGCTTGCTGAGGGTGAAGAAGTTGAGGACTTGCCCACTACACCCGCAAGCTAATGGAAAGACACAGAGAGTTCATAGAACAAGTTTGAAAATGCTTAGTTACTACATGGATTCAAATAATTCAGACAAGTATACGTACTTAGCTTTTGTCGTTATCGCATATAGCTCTAAAGTACATACTAGCACTGGTTTATTCCCATTCGAGGTATTGTATAAAAAGAAGCTGCCGTCGCTTTTCAACATGACTGACCAGAAGAGTGGCCGAAAGGGAGAAGCAGTCCGCAGTTTTGCAGAAAAATTGAAGGACGTGTGGAAAAGGGCACAAAGAGAAGATACGAAGGCTTTGCAGAAACAGGAAGAGGCAGTGAGGTGTAAGAAGACATTATCGTAGTATACGGTGGTCCAATGAGTGATGTCGATTCCATATACGCCGAAGGGAAATACAAAGATGGCTTTAGGACGGTACCAGGACCCATAACAAGTAATAGAAACTACGTCAAAGGTCAATATGAACCTTCAGTTGTCCATAAGGACGACGATTGCGCATGTGGTACATCTGCAACCACTCAAGAGTACACTAGAGGCGACTCCAAGAGAAATGTTAGTAAAGACAAAGGACGATATTAACCCATTAACTGCAATTTTCTTTTAATTTCCTGAGAAATTCTGTTTATCTGTGTAAGAGATACAAACCTGTCGTACCACTTTTATCTACAGATTACGTGTTTGAAAAGTGTAGCTGCTTTTTTCAGAAAGCCCCAAATGGGGATCGTGGCAGATGACATGAAAAAAAGGAATAGTTGGAAACAAATTTTATTTGTGATAATATTGTACAGTTCTGTTTATTTTTAATTATTTGAACATAACGAAATAAATCTCGGGTGAACAGCCTGACATGAGTGTGCATAGGACACAATATTTGGGCAATCGACCACGTTGCCATCATCAGGTGCCTGATGATGGCAACGTGGTCGATTGCCGAAATATTGTGTCCTATGCACACTCATACCAGTCTGTTCACCCGAGATTTATTTCATCATAAAATACGCCTGGAGAAATTGAAGAATCACATTTAGACATAAATTACATTACATTTCGTATGAACTCATGTTTTACATTTGTGTGAGTAAAAAACTAATTCATGCCACTGCTCCATACATTCCATATGTAAGCCTACATTACATTTTCTAGTTTTCTTACGTTCCTCTTGCATGTCACATATTTTCTTTGTTTTCCTTCGCACGTTCTTTCTAGATAATGTTCCAATGGACTTTTTCAACTTGTTTATGGAACACGTTTCTGGGTCTTTTTCTGCAGTGATGGTCTACCAAGATTTTTATGTTTATAAATAGACTGTGTTTGTAGGTAGCCTCCAGTTATTTGCCTCCTAAACTCTAAAAGGAGTATATTACTGTTAGCATGACAGTATAATATGTAAGCATTCACTACTGCAGTATCAATTATGTTTCTGACTATGGGAAAATGCCATTTCTTTCCACCTATTTTCATTGTATATTTATTTATTTACCAGTCAAGTCTGTCCAACCCACCCATGAATTTATTGTAGAGATGTATACAGAGAGGCTGGGGTATTTTCATATCTTTTTTCTCCAGTCTGGACCATCTACTTACATTCTTCTCTGAATATATACTTTGATGGTTTGACAAGACTCGTACACATTTATTACCTTTCAATGCAACATAGAATATTTTGTTTTTGACATCAAATCTGTAATCCACAGCTCCACGAGGTTCCTCTCTGAATTCATTATCTGACTTGAGAGGGCATTTATTTACCCCTGTTCCTACTACATTTCGGCCTGTTAAGGTTTTCATTGGATTAAAACTAGTGAAAAAATTATCAAAAAAGAAAATGTTGTTAGAGGGATTGTTCACCATGGATATTTTTCTCATTATAACTGATACACCTAAACATTGCACCTCATTGGCATTGTTATTTTCCCAGTATACAGTTTTGTATCAAAGCAGTATCCTGTTTCTGCACAGCACATTGTCCGTTGTTTGAACCCAAACCGCATGGGTTTACCCCGAATAAATTGTATGAAATAGTGATGTCCGCAATATCTGACCATCTGCTCATCAGTGTTTATATTTTTCGAAAAAACACCAAACTTCATATAATTTTGATTCATTTTGTCAATGAGGCGGCATATGTTGAAATCTGCGGTTTCCAAATTGTTATCTGCCAGTTTATAACTGTCGTTGAAGTGCAAATTTTTCTTTATTTCTAAATACCTGTTTCTGGAGAAACATTTTCTGACACTTCTAATGCCGAAGTCCACATCTTCTCACCAATACATTTGCTCCTGAGGCAAAGAATGGTAACCTGTAAGGCATAAAAAGCCTACAAATTTTCGAGGACAGTCTATCGGAAACGTAAATGCATGCCTGTTATTCTGTGCAGCATATCTGACACATTCTTTGACAGTGAAATTCTTTATTTCTTGGTCAAAGAGAATTTCGAAAATTTCGATCGCTGATTTTCCTTTGAGAGAAGTTACTTGTTCCATAGCTCTCTTTATATCGTCATTAAGCCCAAATGTCTTTTCGAAATCAGGCTGAACTCTTTGCCAACCGGAAGCTATTTGAACCATTTTCAAGTCACACTTCTTTGACCGTTTGGGTTGTGAAGTATTAGGGTCTTTTTTGGCCAGAGGTTCTGTATCGGTGTCGGCAACTGCAATTGCACTTGAATGAACTGACTACCAGGAACATAGTTAGGACAAGTGTCTTCCAAAATGTCGTCATCGAATTCATCAGCGTCGGAAACACTATCCACACTGTCAGGGGAAGTTCTATAATATCCATCACACCAACATCATTATCTTCGGTGAGAAAGTTAGGATCATTTATCATATTTTCTACTTCGTCTAGTGTGAGGAACTTTCTGGCTCTCATATCTAAAAATAAAAATAAAAAAATAAAAGATACAGTGATTGTGATTGTATGAAAGTACTTCGTATCTGCCACGATCCCCAAACGAGTAGCGCTTTAAAACATGTAATAAAACAACATTTACTAATAATAAATGAACGAAGAAACATTTGTGAGTTTCTGTAACCTACAAATTTACAATACGATCGCATCATTTGACGGAATAATAAAAATAATCCAAAAATAACACAGTTGAAAGTCTATGATATTCGTATTACATGACATACCATCCGATTTATGGTTTACTCAACTTCACCCAAGAAACCAAACGCAATATTTTCATTCTGCTCTGTCACTCACTTCAGTTAGACTGTTGTCAAATATTATGAGCTATTCGGCATTAAAACAAAGACACTGCTGCCAACTGATGGAACAAAAACTATCCGGTCGCCAAATGGGGATCGTGGCAGTTAATGGGTTAAGAGGAGAAAGCGAAACAATGAGCGACGGGAGAGCGAAATTCGGATACCTCAGACTCATACATTAAGAGAGTAGTTATGTGTATCGATTTTGTGCAATTTGAATGTGTAGTGTAGGACGTAATGTTGATGGTAGAGACAGACCTACATAATTATTTGTGGTAGTCTTATCAGTAGAACAATAAGATGACTGCTGTTCAGAGACAGGAGGTGATAAGGATCCCTGACTCCACGTTACCAAGAGAAGGGGAAAAAGAATGCTAGTTTTGATAGTACTGTACCTCTTCGCCGGAGGTGGAGTAATGGGACGGCAAGTGCATCACCTGGACGGTTGAGTGTTGTTTTCCAGACAACGAGATGTGATATTTTCTAGCTATGAATTGTATTTAAGTTTAGCATTTAATGTGTAGGAGGAACGAAATAAAATCAGAGTGGCTGGAAGAAGTATTTTCAGGGATGCAACAATTGTTGATTAGTAGTGGGAAGCAGAGGGAGGTCTCAAAGGAACACAAGAACTTGCTCGGGGCATAAGCACCATTAAAGGAACAGATGCAAAAGGTGATGGAAGTAGTTCCGCACGAGCTTGGGAGAATAAAAGGGGATGGATAGGCGCTGGCGGTAGAATATTGATGACAGTCTTCGAGACAGTAGACGCAAGCGACGTGAACAAATTGAATTCAACGGAAGAAGCCACAAGTGGGTTAGCAGGAGCGAATAAGGTGACTGTAGAGTGAAAGTCCACGAAAATTATGAACTTGGAGAGCGGTGTGCTGAACAAAACATGCATGCTTCGCCAGCTGACTAACGAAGTCATGGATTATGCGAGAACCTTGGCTAGTATCCTGAACCGTGGTGGTAGGTAGTGCATGCACGTGTGCAGTTATTAGACGCAAGGTTAACTTTGACAATGTTACTGTTGGTAACGGCTAGGTGATAGCATCTGGGACGCAAGAGTCGAGCCAACAAATTTGTAGGAGGCAGTCAATCAGGTGCTACATCGTCAATTAAGTCCTGTCTTGCTGTCCCCCGAGTCTGCAGGGTTAGATGAAGTTGCAAGGTGAGTTGCGATCAGAATTGTAACTAGTAGCGGAACCGGATAGTCAGAACTTACTATTTTACTACCATAGTGCAGCAGTGGGTGCAGTAACAGATGGCTAGCAATTGTACGTAACGGTAAAAGTACCAGTAGCTGGGAAACACGCAGTATTTAGGTGTTGCACAGTGCACACGTATCCGGTGAAGGTAGCGGCAGTTGGGAAATTTATGCAAGTAAGGGAAGCAGAGGTGTTACTATTAACAAAAGACAAGGATCGACGCGTGGAGAAAAGCGTGGGTGAGCTGCAGAAATGTCAGAACTAGGTGGTCACCATATGCCCAATTCGCGAGGTTATAATGAGTATAGACACATGCATCCTGCTACTATTTAAAGGTGAAACAGGAGAACATTTTTGCCCAAAGCAGGTGATTGAACCAAAACCTTATTTTCGGAGAGCAGGGCTCCACTGGGTGAATTTAGTGCACAAGGGCAAAGTAGCGGTTGCTAGTTTTTATGGGCAAACGAAACATGGGGGCAACACGATTGGAGTTGCGAGGCAGCAGACTACTAATTAAAGGAACAACGTGTGATACAGTAGCAAATACGTTTCATTTACCAGAGGCCATGATGGGAGTTACTCTATTTAATTTGACACAGCCACAGCTGCACTGGCTAGGCGTATCGCTATAGATCTTATCCAAAGAGAATCTTACCATTCTGAATCATACTTGGGAGCCAGGTCTGTACCACTCCGTAAGCCAAAAAATAGCAGCCCAAGAAGGGGGAATAACTGCAGAACAAATGCTACAGCATGTGGAGCAGTATCGGAATAGGAAATGTCAAGTAACAGTGACTTTAAGCGTCGTGATTCCTAGCACCATGGTGATTCTGATTTTGAGGCGACGTAGAGGGAGGAAACCCGATCCAGGGGTGATACAAGCTCCGGTGGATTAGATTCCCAGGGAAAGAGATGACAGATAGATCGGCAGATTTGAGATAGTACTTATGTAACATTTAGGAATAGACAGGTTAGGGTAACTCTACAGATAGAGTATAGCTGTAATCCAAGTAGAGTAATGAGTCAGGGTAAGACCCCAGGGACCAGGTATCCTCCATGGAGAGAGGAGACAGGGTAGTAGGTAAAAGTTTTAAATCTTAAGTGCAATTGACTAAAAGAGCTATGCAGGCCGTCACGGAGTGTTGCGGTAATAGCGCTGGCAGTCAGACACGCTATGTTGGCATGCAGAGCACAATAACAGATGCGCAAGTGAGCTACGAAGCGATGATAGCTGACGGCAGCGGTAAATTGCCCCGCGCGGCAAAGAACGATGTAGTAAGCGAGCAGTGAGGGTAACGCGCAACGGGCACTTCATCAGTAGTGCGTGGATAAGTTGATAATTTGGGTTTGACGGGAGTATGCTAGGATAGTCCGTATAACTGTGATGACCACTGTGTCAGTAAGGCGCAGTGATCAGCGCATCTGCCGAAGAAGCAGAGACACGTCTTCGAATCCCAGTCCGGCACAAATTTCCAATTTTCTCCATTCATTTAAATCAATAACCTCTGGCAGCTGAAGTCTGTAATTCATTTTGGTGGCGTAGGAATGCTGTAAAACCAAGTCCTCAGAATGAAGACCGTAACAACAAAAAATCATCAGTATCTAGACACTCTTCATTGTTGTATTTAATTTGAAAAATTGCTCTTTTGTTTTTTTTCCTAGCAAACTATAGAAAAAAATTACGTGTCGTAATTGGTCACAAATGAAACCAATAAATAAGTAATCGTGTTTCAAGAATAATACCCGATCAGCCGCCTTCCTCGCCCATTTAGGTTTGCCAGTTCTCTAAACGATGTTTTATCGTAATTTCAACCCAAAAATACATAAGACGCAAATTAAAAACAGCCACTACGGCATATCGTACCCATAAATACGTATAAGACTTGACTTTGGTGTGTTTTCTAAACATTTTCTTCAGTGTTTGATAATATCAAATTTGAAGATGTAGGAGACTCATGTCTGCGAGGTAAGAAACGTCCAAACTCATTCAACGCAGAGACTGACAGTAGTGGCGCAGGATGGTTTTTTTTTTATTTTGGTTTTATTTACACCCGAGTAAGAACAGTAGCATACAAGATAATGCAAATAATTTAATGTTGTATGATAGTGATGATTTCGATGTAAACTGGTAACGCATAATGATTTATTCCATCAGCAGCTCTTGGCAGTTTGTAAAGGTGGATTATCTGTAAATATAGCTTTTGTATCGCGTGCTAACGACAGTCCAAAAATGGAATTTCCGATAGTTAGACCCGTAGCATTCCGAGACTTACTTACGAGTAAAACACGGCTTTTCTTACGTATACTGGAAACAGTTATTCAGGAGACAGTGCTTAATGCTGAGGGATCGCTCCGTGAAATACCGCACTGAAGCTCGCTGGTCGAGGCCTTTCTCCCCTCGTTCCGCAGGAGTTCGATATAAAATTTAGCGTCCGTGTGTCTTGGAGTTGAGAGCAAAGTTCGATATTGCATTAGTTTCGCACTTCTGTGCCGCACAAAGAGGTTCCGCTCGCTTCCAGACGGTGAGGTCGAGAGAGCGAAAACTTGTTCAACTATGTGTAGATGGGTATTTATGAGTTGTCTCCAGATTCAAACACAGGACGGAAATTAGTTTCCTCGAGTTTCAATTACATTCCTCGCTACTGCACAACATCGGAATTGCAGAATCTGAAAAGATAATTAACTAGCAGTTGGAAAGTTTTGATTCCTCTCGGTAGAATGCCAGTTAGTGTCTGATTAAGACCCGAGTACTTGAGTGAACCGCAGGGAATACTGCTGTACCAGCACCGCCTGTGCGAGCAAGTGGCGCTCGTAATTGGTATCATTGCTACCCACACGGCGGCGCTTGAGGATATATCCATCATGAAAAGAGAATCAAAAACCGATCATTGACTCATATGACTGACATAAACCGACTGACAAAAAGAACTGTTACATCTGTCAACCACAAGAGCTATAAAAGATACTCTCAGCACACAAATGTAAACATAAGCAACAAAGTAAATGAAAAGTCCCCAAAATATTGCTTTTTTGGCAGTTGAGTATCGTCTCTGCAATGGTAGTTACAAAAATAATCCTTCTAGTCTTAAGTAAAGTCTGAGCACTTGCATGCCGAACGCCAGTTTACAGTCTCTCTCAAGGAGACCAACAAAACAACGGACTCGTCCAAAAAGAAGAAAAACATTACCCATAGTTACAGCAGATATGGACACCGATTTCCTTCGTCTACTTGATCGTAAGTGACATAGGCATGACGGTTATAGTGAGTCGTTACTAGGTTCTACAATAAAGTGTGCAATAAAGCATACATCCATAGATAGACGTGGATCGATTTCGTTCAATGATCAGATTTCTTGCTACAGACACAGCAATGAGGAATACCATAACCTCTGATCTCAGAATCAAATAATTTTTGTCGTTTACACGTAGATATAAATTACCTTGTATATGTCTGAAAAGGAGTAGTAACCATGTGACTTGAGAACAAATTTGCTGTTCGCCTGTGTCGCAGATATGTGGTCTCTCTTTCCCGATGAGCCACCAATGTTTGTGACTCAGTATTGACTTTGGACAACTTCCTTTTGTAGGTGAACTAAGGAAGATCAGTAGTGTAATGTAATGTTTCTGGTTTTGTAGTCACGTAATTGTTTTTATGACTTTTAAATTTTAAGTTACGTATTAAGCAAATTTTGATCCTTGACAGCAATAAACATTCTTTAGGACCTAAGAGATTCGATAATGTCTGCACTACGAAGATCTCCGAACACTTGTCGCAAAGTGAAAATTATTTTTTTAATAATATTACTTTTTGTAAAAGAACCGTTGTCAAGAGCACCCTAAGAAGTTGGCTAAATCAGCAGTTAAAATAATATGAGCAAAAAATACGAAAATACAGATCGGTGTATCATAAATCGAAGTAACTGGGTCCAACACTTGAAACATAATATTCCCGAATTAGAAAGCACGGAACGTAAAAAACATTTCCACAAAATATTGAGTTACACAAAATATTTTCTCTCGGTAATAGTTCAATAATGCGTCGATTAATGTAAGGGGGCTCCAACGGACGTCATGGACTAGTCAGTTTGGGTGATGAATTCCGAAAGTAGAATACCACTGACTCGCTGAAACTAACTAGAATGTTTATATCATTAATTTTCATGTATTTCAGGGCAAATGTAAGCAGTTAATCGCAAGGATAAGTGATTCACAAACAGAAAGTAAATATTTGTTACACACTCTAATTAAAGTTTCTGTGAGCCACACGCGATGAGCGCAAGCTAATCCTGGATTTAGAAATTATTATTATCTATGGTCATATTCTGACTGATTCTTGTGTATTTCTAGCAAGTGTAGCAAATAAATTTGTTTAGTGCCCCTAAAATAGTATTCGACCATTTGTACTCTTCTTTTTCTGCCAAACGAAATTTCTAAACCCTTAGTCAAAGTAAGTTTCTGAATTCAGAGTACCTACCCCTGGCGTAATAGCCCTATTTTCGATTCGTTAGCCCCCCTTCTAACAGCCGTGTACCGCAAGTCTCTAGAGGAACGGAAGGTTCCAAATGATTAGAAAAGAGCACAGGTAGTCCCAGTCTTCAAGAAGGGTCGTCGAGCAGATGCGCGAAACTATAGACCTATATCTCTGACGTCGATCTGTTGTAGAATTGTAGAACATGTTTTTTGCTCGAGTATCATGTCGTTTTTGGAAGCCCAGAATCTACTATGTAGGAATCAACATGGATTCCGGAAACAGTGATCGTGTGAGACCCAACTCGCTTTATTTGTTCATGAGACCCAGAAAATATTAGATACAGGCTCCCAGGTAGACGCTATTTTTCTTGACTTCCGGAAGGCGTTCGATACAGTTTCGCACTGTCGCCTGATAAACAAAGTAAGAGCCTACGGAATATCAGACCAGCTGTGTGGCTGGATTGAAGAGTTTTTAGCAAACAGAACACAGCATGTTGTTCTCAATGGAGAGACGTCTACAGACGTTAAAGTAACCTCTGGCGTGCCACAGGGGAGTGTTATGGGACCATTGCTTTTCGCAATATATATAAATGACCTAGTAGATAGTGTCGGAAGTTCCATGCGGCTTTTCGCGGATGATGCTGTAGTATACAGAGAAGTTGCAGCATTAGAAAATTGTAGCGAAATGCAGGAAGATCTGCAGCGGATAGGCACTTGGTGCAGGGAGTGGCAACTGACCCTTAACATAGACAAATGTATTGCGAATACATATAAAGAAGGATCCTTTATTGTATGATTATATGATAGCGGAACAAACACTGGTAGCTGTTACTTCTATAAAATATCTGGGAGTATGCGTGCGGAACGATTTGAAGTGGAATGATCATATAAAATTAATTGTTGGTAAGGCGGGTACCAGGTTGAGATTCATTGGGAGAGTCCTTAGAAAATGTAGTCCATCAACAAAGGAGGTGGCTTACAAAACACTTGTTCGACCTATACTTGAGTATTGCTCATCAGTGTGGGATCCGTACCAGATCGGGTTGACGGAGGAGATAGAGAAGATCCAAAGAAGAGCGGAGCGTTTCGTCACAGGGTTATTTGGTAACCGTGATAGCGTTACGGAGATGTTTAAGAAACTTAAGTGGCAGACTCTGCAAGAGAAGCGCTCTGCATCGCGGTGTAGCTTGCTCGCCAGGTTTCGAGAGGGTGCGTTTCTGGATGAGGTATCGAATATATTGCTTCCCCCTACTTATACCTCCCGTGGAGATCACGAATGTAAAATTAGAGAGATTAGAGCGCGCACGGAGGCTTTCAGACAGTCGTTCTTCCCGCGAACCATACGCGACTGGAACAGGAAAGGGAGGTAATGACAGTGGCACGTAAAGTGCCCTCCGCCACACACCGTTGGGTGGCTTGCGGAGTATAAATGTAGATATAGATGTAGATGTAAAATTGCTCCCAATTGGTTCTGCTTCTGGCCACCTCGTGAGCTCCAGTTTTCGTTTCCGTGGTCTAAGAGTAGCGTTTTTGACTACTAATTAGAACGTCCTGGGTCCCGGTTTTAAACTAGCCACTGCTGAAACTTTGAATAAATCGTCAACGACAGTGGCAGAGGACTTCCGGAATAAGTAGTCATCCTTGTTCTGCCAACGGCATTGTTAAAGTGGGTGAATTAGTGAACGGGAATTCAGTGTATTCTCTTGCCCTTGGGGTGTGAAACAGCTCCTAAAAGACGGAAGAATCAGCAATGATCAACGGCATAAGCTAGCCGGCGACAATGGAAACCACTGCACTAAAGACATATAATGTGTATCTACATGGGAAGAAGATGGAGTAACCAACAAAGGGATATTCTGAGAGTCAGAGCCAGGAATGTCAGAGTTTTGAACGTGACAGGGCAGCTAGAAAATCTGGAAAGGAAACTGTTAAGGATCAGTCTAGGTGTAGTGGGGGTTACTGAAATCAGATGGAAAGAAGATAAGGATTTCTTGTCTGACGAGCATAGGATAATAATTTCAACAGCAACAAAAAATTATATAACGCAGTAGGATTCGCTATGAGTAGAAAGGTAGGATAGAGAGTGTGAGTCATTGTGAACAGATCAGTGACAGGTTTGTTCTCATCGGAATCGACAACAAACTAACGTCGACAGCGATAGTTTTTTATTCAGGCTGACGTCGCAAGCAGAAGATATAATGTATATATATGAGGATAATAAACGGGTAATTCAATATGTAAAGGTAGGTGAAAATCTAATTATCATGGGGGATTGAAAAGAGTTACGCGAGAATGTGGGCTTAGTAGTAGGAATGAGACAGAATCACAAGAGGAGGAGATAAGCGTGAAAACAGGAAGATTCCATCTGCATTACGCCTTGGACAGACAAAGGTTCCGCAATCACGTATCGTATTGTAAGGCGTACCCAGAAGCAAATATAAACTCGGATCACAAGTTAGTAATTATGAACGGTAGTCTGAAGTTTAAGAGAAACGTACAGAAGAAACAATGTAGAAGGAAGTGGGGTACTGAATTACTGAGGAAGGGTGAGATTCATTTGATGTTCACTAAAGATGTGGATGAAGCAATAAGAAATAACACAGTAGACAATTCAGTTGAAGAGGAGTGGTTACCTCTAAAAAGGGAAATCACAAATGTAAAGATAAAGTAGCTGTTAGGAAAGTAGCTGCGAAGAAATATTGGGTAACAGAATAAATATTTCAACTGATGGATGAAAGGAGAAAGTAAAAAGAAATGTTCAGGGAAAGATAGGAATACGGCAACATAAACCACGCAGGAATTATAAATAGGAAGTGCACAGAAGTCAAAGCTAAATGGCTAAAAAATGTGAAGAAACAGAAAACGAAATGATCGTCCTCTATCAAACGCAGAGAAGAGAGCGGATAGGTGGAAGGAGTACAATAAATTCCTCTGTGCTCTGTGGGACGGGGGGGGGGGAGGAGGGGAGAGAACATCTCTAATGACGTGATAGACTAAGAAATTGGAGACCGTATGGAAGAGATAGGGGATCCAGTATTACAGTCAGAATTTAAAAGAGCATTTGAAGACTTGAGATTAAATAAGGCAGAAGGGATAGATAATATTCCATCGGATAAGTTTGGGAGACCAAGAACGAAGTGCATTGGTTAAGAAAATGGTAACAAAGATGCAGGCTCTCGTCCCTGTTGTCCAATCTGTACATAGAAGAAGCAACAACAGAAGTAAAGTAAAGGTTTAAAACTAAGATTAAAATTCAGGGTGAAAGAATCTCAGTGATAAGATTCGCCGATGACATTGCTATCCTCAGTGAAAGTGAAGAAGAATTGGGAGATGTGTTGAACGGAATGAACAGCATAATGAAGACAGAGTATGGATCGAAAGTAAACCAAATGGAAACGAAATTAACGAAGTAGCAGAAATGAGAACAGCGAGAAACTTAACATCAGAACTGATGATCACAGAGCAGAAGAGTAATTTTGTTGCCTTGGAAGCGAAATAAACTATGACGGACAAAGCAAGGAGTACATAAAAAGCAGATTAGCACAGGCAAAGAGGGCATTCCTGACCAAGAGAAGACTACTAATCTCTAACATGGGCGTTAATTTGAGGAATAAATTTCTTAGGTTGTACGTTTAGAGCACAGCATTAAATGGAAATGAAACACAGATTGTGGGAAAACCGCAACAGAAGAGAGTCGAAGCATTTGAGACGTGATTTTATAGAAGAATGTTGAAAATTGCGTGGACTGATAAGGTAAGGAATGAGGAGGTTCTCCGCAGAATCGTAGAGAAAAAGAATGTAAGGAAAACAGTACCAACAAGGAGGGACAGGATGAGAGAACATCTGTTAAGATATCACGAAATTGCTTCCATGGTTCTAGAGGGAGCTGGAGACGTAAAAAGTGTAGAATGGAATACAGAACGTAGGGTGCGAGTGCTTCTCTGAGAAGAGGCTGCCTCAGGAGATGAATTCGTGGCAGGGCGAATCAAACCAGTCAGAAGACTGAGGACTAAGAAATTAATAATTATTGCTTTTTCGGGGTCAATGGATAAAGAATCCATGCTATGAGCATTGTGCTTGCTACCAACGTTCATGCACGCTGTATTCATATACATAACACAGCAGGAACTATAAAATTTTGTGTAATTTACTTTCATTTACAATTTCAAAACTACCACACCATACAGTTTGGACGATGGAGAAAATAATTTATTATTTCCGCTAACATTTTGCATATATGTGATGCTAAGTCACAATAATTTAATGCTACAAACTCGCATCGTGACGATGTACTTAATTTCCTACCAGGAAACTACACTAAAAACCGCCGGCCAGGGTGGCCGAGCGGTTCTACGCGCTACAGTCTGGACCGCGCGACCGCTACGGTCGCAGGTTCGAAACCTGCCTCGGGCATGGGTGTGTGTGATGTCCTTAGGTTAGTTAGGTTTAAGTAGTTCTTAGCTCTAGGGGACTGATGACCTCAGAAGTTAAGTCCCATAGTGCTCCGAGCCATTTGAACCATTTTTGATCACTAAAAACCTGTTTTCATTAAGAGTAGTTGTAGAGATCAGTCACACGAATGCTATAAATGTGGTAGTTGTAATGACATAATGATTGATAATTAACAGTTAGTACCGAATAAAAGTATCATTTTTAAATTTCCTTTTTCCTGTGAATGCGGTTTACAATTAAATGTAGGGTTTATAAATCGAAGGAGTATAATTTTTCCTTCTTTTGTCATTAACCTTTATTTGTTTTATATGTGTTCCATGTAAACATTAGCAACTCCGAAAATTCAATCTATGGGGCTGTGTGTGCCTGGTAGATGGTACAGAGTATTTATTATTTTTTCCTTTGGTCGTGAGAGGAGAACGTTACTGAAGGGGTCTATTGCTGCGGTGCCGGTAGCGTGCGCTGCTGGCTGCCTGCACGGCAGGGGCAGAGCTTGAGCCACTGAGCGAGGGAGCGAGCTGTATACAGTAGTGGCAGGGAAGGCGGTGGGAGCCGTAAAGCAGCTGGCATGGCCGGCCGGCCTGCGTGACTCACTTCTAAGCACACAGCGTGCAAATCAGCCGCCGTCTCCGCCTTCGCGCCTCGGGTGCTGAGCCTCGCACGAAAGCCTCCGCAGACGAATCAGGAGAGGCGCCCAGATTAAAGTAGATGAAGGAATTCCGCCTCGCTCCGAACCAGAGACGATATTGCCCACGCCCTAGTGAGGCACAGAATGTAATATTATCGAATTCCTTGAGGCTCGTTTAGACAGAGACATTGGATTTTCTTTCAGTTGTACCAGTGGGGAAGCAATAACAACTACTTAAAATGGTTCATATGGCTCTGAGCACTATGGGACTTAACATCTATGGTCATCAGTCCCCTTAAACCTAACTAACCTAAGGACAGCACACAACACCCAGTCATGACGAGGCAGAGAAAATCCCTGACCCCGCCGGGAATCGAACCCGGAAACCCGGGCATGGGAAGCGAGAACGCTACCGCACGACCACGAGCTGCGGACAACAACTACTTAGAGTGCATCATTAAACCAACACACAAAGCACATGTCTACGAGCAATGTTTGTTCCGTAATTAGGTTTTGTCCTCGTGAAAGGCAAAACTCGGAAACTTAGTGTTCCGTGAACATTATAAAGTTATCGTTTTTCTTTTCTTTTTTAATTGTTTGTTTGATGCTGTCCTCGAAGGCCAAATACAAGTTAATTTCACTTCATTTGATTGTTTCCTCTGTAGTATATAAATGTCCTTTTTTATATTGTTTGTAGCGGTGTAAATGTCACTTAACACTTTCTTGTGCAATGTAGTGAAATGTGCGTGTGGCGAGGGGCTCCCATGGGGTATATTGGTCGCCTGGAGCAAACCTATGTCTTTGACGCCACTTCGGTGACTTGCGTATCGACAAAGATGAAATGAGGACGAAGATAACACAACATTCAGTCCCTGAGCGGAGAAAATCTGCAATCTGGCAGGGAATCGAACCTGGGTTCGGTTATATCGTAACTTTCAACATCACATTCAACATCACTCAGTCCTATCAAGAAAACGTATATAGCGGAATTTTTTGTTAACAATGAGCAGGCAGCTTGTAACAAAATAAAACCATTGCGCAACATTTTGATATATCCGGCCGGTGTGGCCGAGCGGTTCTAGGCGCTTCAGTCTGGAACCGCGCGACCGCTACGGTCGCAGGTTCGAATCCTCCTTGGGCACGGTTGTGTGTGATGTCCTTAGGTTAGTTAGATTTAAGTAGTTCTACGTTCTAGGGAACTGATTACCTCATATGTTAAGTCCAACAGTGCTCAGAGCCATTTGAACTATTTTGATATAAACGGACTTTTCAATGTTAATAAAATATTCTGCGACATACGAGATCTTTTTTTCAAAACTTAATCCCATTGCCTTTATGTTGATAGTTATGATACAATCAGGCCTAACACATATGAAATTTACGATCCCACCAGGTCTCGATATCTTCACAGAAATTTAAATAGCAAATTTGTATAAAAATCTATATTTATGTAGGGTGTGAACCGCTATTTCACTAAATATGTTTTTAATATTTCTGTAATTAAAATTAACCAAAACATAAATATACTACTTACGTCAAGTCATTTACATACATACACTGCAGCAAATTTTTGTGATAAGAAAATATAATATGTAAAGAAAACAGTTTTAAACATTTCCATGGAACATCTTTGACGACGGCTTAATTCTTTAAACTACATTTATAACAGAATTTTTGACCTCATTGTTCGCACGTGGCGGGAAGAGTTGTGTGATACAGTATTGAAAAGACAGTTGTTTAGTAAATGAAAGTAGTCTTGTAGAATCTTTTGTGAAACATATTTTGTGGACAAATCATCTACCAAATTATCAATACCGATGATTCACTAAGGAAACTGTTTTATTTAGTAGCTAATAAACCATCAACTCGACAAACCTTGAAATAATATGTTTCTCTTACTACCATACCCCTGAAGTATGCTCCAGATAAAGATGGAGAATATTGTAAGTGTGGATAAAGAGTTTGGAACGAAACTGAACATTGGCAAGACCAAAGCGATGAGAATCGGAAAAGAAGACAACACGATTAATACACAACTAGATGGAGTCGTAATAGAACAGATTCGGTCATTTCGGGAAGTTTGGTAACTTCCGGTGGAATCTATACAGAGGAAGTGAGATGCGTAAGCTCTGTGTGAAAGAGAGCTTCCTGGAGAGTGAAAGGTTTGTTGACAGCCAGAAGCATTCTCATTACGCTTAGGAAGAGTTTGCCCAAATGTTTTGTGTTGGGTCTGGTGTCTTATGGTTCTGAAAAGTGGACATTCAGGCAGGAAGAACAAAAATGTGTTGAAACTTTTGAATATGGTGATGGAGAAGGATGTAGAAAGTAAAATGAATCGCCAGAATACTAAAGGAGGAGGTTTTCAGGAGAGATTTACTGAAAGAAAAAATATTCATGGTAAGGTGTTTGAGTTAAATAAGAAACCCACCACTCTATTCAAACTTTTGGGTCACTAGTTATTATTAATTACGTGTTTCTTGGCAGCAGTTGTTAATGTACAGATGTAATACCGATTCTATCATCTACACTATGTGATCAAAAGTATCCGGACACCTGGCAGAAAATGACTTACAAGTTCGTGGCGCACTCCATCGGTAATGCTGGAATTCAATATGGTGTTGGCACAACCTTAGCTTCATGACAGCTTCCACTCTCGGAGGTATACGTTCAGTCAGGTGCTGGAAGGATTGTTGGGGAATGGCAGCCCATCCTTCAAGGAATGGTGCACTGAGGACAGGTATCGATGTCGGTCGGTAAGGCCTGTCACGAAGTCGGCGTTCCAAAACATCCCAAAGGTGTTCTATAGGATTCAGGTCAGGATTCTGTGCAGGCCAGTCGATTACAGGGATGTTACTGTGGTGTAATCACTCCGCCACAGGCCGTGCATTATGAACAGGTGCTCGATCGTGTTGAAATGCAGTCGCCATCCCTGACTTTCTGTTCAACAGTGGGAAGCAAGAAGGTGCTTAAAACATCAATGTAGGCCTGTGCTGTGATAGTGCCACGCAAAACAACAAGCGGTGGAAGCCCGCTGCATGAAAAACACGACCACACCATAACACCCCCGCCTCTGAATGTTATTGTTGGCACTACACACGCTGGCAGATGACGTTCACCGGGCATTCGCCATAGCCACACCTTGCCATCGCGCCGGCCGCGGTGGTCTAGCGGTTCTAGGTGCTCAGTCCGGAACCGCGCGACTGCTACGGTCGCAGGTTCGAATCCTGCCTCGGGCATGGATGTGTGTGATGTCCTTATGTTAGTTAGGTTTAAGTAGTTCTAAGTTCTAGGGGACTGATGACCACAGATGTTAAGTCCCATAGTTCTCAGAGCCATTTGAACCATTTGAACCTTGCCATCGCATCGCCACATTGTGTACCGTGATTCGTCACTCCACACAACGTTTTTCTACTTTTCAATCGACCAATGTTGACGCTCCTTACACTAAGCGAGGCGCCGTTTGGCATTTAATGGCGTGATGTGTGGCTTAGGAGCAGCCGCTCGACCATGAAATCCAAGTTTTCTCACCTCCCGCCTAACTGTCATAGTACTTGCAGTGGATCCTGATGCACTTTGGAATTCCTGTGTGATGGTCTGGATAGATCTCTGCCTATTACACATTACGACCCTCTTCAAATGTCGGTGGTATCTGTCAGTATACAGACGAGGTCGGCCTGTACGCTTTTGTGCTGTACGTGCCCCTTCACGTTTCCACTTCACTATCACATCGGAAACAGTGGACCTAGGGATGTTAAGGAGTGTGGAAATCTGGCGTACAGACGTGTGACACAAGTGACACCCTAGCACCTGACCTTGTTCGAAGTCATTGAGTTCCGCGGGGCGCCCCATTTTGCTAATGACTACCGAGGTCGGTGAAATGGAATACCTGGCAATAGGTGGCAGCACAATGCACGTAACGCGAAAAACGTATGGTTTTGGGAGTCTCCAGATACTTTTGATCACATAGTGTATATCAATCACATTAGGCATTTTAGCGAATATTGGAATGTAAACCATACTTTGACTACTGTTCGTTCGTGATACTCGCATCTTTCTGGCATCTTCCACCTTATTTTTATAATCGTTAAATTTTGGCACATTCCACGCACACACTCCCGACTGTGACCAAACGCCATTCCTGTTGCCTCTTCCGCCCCCTGTCGCCAGTTGCTGACTCCTTCTGGCTACGACCTTCGGACTCCCATGCTGCCGTCCCTTTGTGCAGCGTTTCCTTTTACGTGTCACACTTTGATAACGTCAACACCACACATTTGTTCACAGTAACAAATCGTGCGTTTCTTACGTTACAGCCTGTGTAATTTCCTTTTCATGATGCCTTCACAACCAAAGAATTAAACCAAAGGAGCAGTGAGTCCATTGGAAAATACAGATAGTAATTTACGTACTAAAATTTAAGAATATCGTGTATGAATAGAAAAGTGACCTGATTGTTGATACTAGTTGTCTCCAAGTACACAATCGTGCCTGTGCTACTGCCAAGATTTTGAATGAAAGTCACTTCTATGGTGGCGTAAGACAGGGCAGAAGAGTGGATAGAAATTCAGGGAATGTTTTCGGAACTGGCGCCAAAAACTTAAAAATGGAAGAATCAGTAATTATCGATGGAGAGATGAAGCACACCACTACACATTTGACATTTAAACTGTCTGTCTACAGTACATTCAATCTAATATAAAATATTCTCATTCTATAGTCTGGGCATGATAGCATCAATAAAGAGTACGAAACGTCATGGCGTCGTTGCGCATGAGAAGAAAGGTAATGGTGTGAGCTACTATTAACATCACACTATCTGGATTATTCTTCTGAGGACTGAATGGAAACTTGCACCAACAACCCATTACAGATTATTGTGTTCGCGTCACATACTACTGGGGAAGAAATATCAAGAATATTTGAGGAAACAGAGGAACTGATAAATACCTGAAGGGCGAAAAAAATTTCAAAATTCTACCTGTTTTGAATGTTGCAGTGGGAAACCGAGGAAAATAAATTTGGGGAAGGGTGTCCAGATGAAATGTAGCTGAAACGCCCTTCCAAAACCATGAAAGAAGGTATACTTGCACCATAGAGAGTACGTGTGCACGATAGAGATTTAGAAGGCAGGCACAGAATGGAAAAGCATAAACAGTTGCGGCAACAGACTCCTGTCATAATGGATAACAGGCAAAATTTCTAGAACATGAGGGAGAAGGACTATACAGCGGATTGAAATACTGGAAATTTAGGATGGGACAAGACGACGTGTAAATCCTCCGATGTAGTGACCCAAGGGTTAACTGAATACGTTGAGAGTAGTTCAGTAAACGACGATTGGAGCATATTAAAAAAAGGAAATAATTAAGAAGGGCAATACAGATAATGTTAAGCTGAGATGGGAGAAAAATGGATTAATTAGAATTACTTTCCTGCTACATAGACGTATATATTGCGCAAGCAACTGTTCAGTGGGTGACGGATGGTACTTTGAGCAATGTCCTCGATTTTTTCCCCTATTACATTCACGTACTCAGTGAGGGAAAACTGACTGGCTAAATATCTTTGTGCGTATCCTATTCTCTCCTGACTTATTCTTATGTAGTCTAAGCCAGATATGATATGGTTGCAGCAGAGGGGTCGCCGTCCTTTTCGAATGCATGCATGCATGTTCCCTAAATTTACCCTACTGCTGTTTACAAGAACTACGTCGTGCTTCCTGCAAGGATTCCCATGCAAGTTCCCCAGGTATTTTTGTTACACTTTCGTATGGACTACACTGTCTTCTTATAATCCTAGCAGCGCTGTCTGTTAATTCGTTTGATGTCTGTTATTATGCCTACTTGAAAAGGACTCCAAATGCTGGAAGTATATTCTAGACACACTACCATCTTCTATACAGTTTCCTTTAACGATGCGCAGCACTTCCCCAGAACCCATTCGTTTGCCTTCCCTGATACCGATTTTACGTAACCAACCTGTTTCGTATCGGTATCAGGCTAGGTGGACTATTGGAAAAGCCCGCACCTGGAAACTAGAAGGTCGCGGGATCGAATCCTGGTCAGATCTTGACTTTTGCACCCTGGTTTAAGAATGCGAAGATACGCTGAGAAGGACACGATGTTCGGATTCCACGTTAAACTATAGCTCCCCTTTCTGTGTAGGATTACTGGGGTAGATTAGGGAAATCAAGTCTCATGAGTAAGTCCAACTGAAGGCCTTACAACAGGTAGACAAACATCTCTCTTTAGGGACTCCCAGCGAATCATTCCTATGGCTTTTTATTTATTACCGCTGAAAACTTATACGGTATGATGTGCATAATATTCTCACCACTAGTCTTGTAATCGTATAATATCTTTTCTTTTTTACGGGTAATATTTCCCGAAATTTCGTGTCCACAACGGTTGGATGTAGCATGTCTTCTGAAACATAAAATTATTATCCATTGTTGACGAATTATGCATATAGTGACAATATTGTCACTGGAAATAATAATTATTGAAGGACAAACTCCTCCTTCTTCAACAGCAGGCGACGCATATATCGCTCAGCTGAGTTCGAGGACATCTGGAAATTGGCGGAAATGAGCTAACGGATGTAGCTTCTAAGGGAACCAGCAGGGAACTAAATGTGACTCTTATGTAGCATTGACTGCTGTCTGTCATTTCGTTTTTGAATCAAAAGCCGTGCGTCTGTTGGAGGAGGATTGGAAAGATGTGAGAGACAATAAGTTGCAGCTGGTGATGCCAACTATTTGGCCGTGGCGAGTTTCATACCGGACGACCCGACGGGATGTAGTCATCTGAACCGCCTTCGACTATCACACTGTCATTGACGCGTCTTCCTACTCTGTCGGGGAAGATAACCCAATATGTGATCCCTGTAGAGTGTGGATGATCATAAACCACGTTTTCATAGAGTGGATTTTGCATTAGGTCATGGGGTCAGCGCCTACTGTGACTGGGGACCTCTCAACTGTTTCAACTAATGAGGAGACGAGTGTTGCAAAGTTTTTCAGATTTTGCACATTGTCTGGGCCCCAGCCTAAGGTCAGAGATTGATAATTTTAGTGTTTTCCAGAGAGGGTGGCTCATCAATATTTGTCTCGTAATCAGCCAGCCAGCTGTAAGTATCTGTCATAGTCCCATAATCACATCTTTATTGGATCTGTCTCTATTTTAAGCTAAACTTAAGGGCTGATATAGAAACCATTTTTACATTGTTTAAGTGTGTGTGTGTGTGTGTGTGTGTGTGTGTGTGTTTGTGTGTGCGCGCGCGCTCGTGAGCGAGCTCGCTGCTTTACATGTGTTTATCTGCACAAAAGATTTTTAAGGAAACTGTTTTGTCTTTTATTCCATTCTAACTTTTCTTAACGTTCATCCATTTTGACCACACTCATCTCATCATATATTGGTATGGGCGCTGAAGACCTCGACATCGTGAGCCCAAAACTGGAAGTCGAATTCCAGAAGTCTAAGAATGACTTGGCCAACAACAATATGGCGGCCACAAAGTGACACAAGAAGGTATGAACCTCTTGCATCGCATGTTCCAGATGTCTGGAGAGAAAAAGATGGACTGTTTCAAGACTTGGGTGATAATTCTGCTGTATCATTTTTAAAAAAATCTCATGTGTTGCGGTCACTGACAGGATTATTTCAAAATTAATTATGCTTCCAGATAATACGCTGTTTTTTTTCACTTTAGTTTAACTCACACATTCCATTGCCGTGCAAAAGAATGTCATGAAAATCAGCATAAATCAATGAATTTGGCACTCTATTAGCCAACATTTAAATAATTACCTTGCAATTCGTAAAATCAGTTCCTTATCAAAGTTGATACTTTCGTTCACACATGGCACTAATACTTTAATATATGTTGCGTATGAATAAAGCAGACACCTATTGAATATAAAATAATGTTAAAATGTGGAATGGCATCTGCATCACAGTCTAAAGTGAAATACCTTTTTACATACTAGGTATCTCAAGTGGATCATGGCCTAGTAGCAACTATGTTGCAAGTCAGTCTTATAGAGACAATATACACTCCTGGAAATGGAAAAAAGAACACATTGACACCGGTGTGTCAGACCCACCATACTTGCTCCGGACACTGCGAGAGGGCTGTACAAGCAATGATCACACGCACGGCACAGCGGACACACCAGGAACCGCGGTGTTGGCCGTCGAATGGCGCTAGCTGCGCAGCATTTGTGCACCGCCGCCGTCAGTGTCAGCCAGTTTGCCGTGGCATACGGAGCTCCATCGCAGTCTTTAACACTGGTAGCATGCCGCGACAGCGTGGACGTGAACCGTATGTGCAGTTGACGGACTTTGAGCGAGGGCGTATAGTGGGCATGCGGGAGGCCGGGTGGACGTACCGCCGAATTGCTCAACACGTGGGGCGTGACGTCTCCACAGTACATCGATGTTGTCGCCAGTGGTCGGCGGAAGGTGCACGTGCCCGTCGACCTGGGACCGGACCGCAGCGACGCACGGATGCACGCCAAGACCGTAGGATCCTACGCAGTGCCGTAGGGGACCGCACCGCCACTTCCCAGCAAATTAGGGACACTGTTGCTCCTGGGGTATCGGCGAGGACCATTCGCAACCGTCTCCATGAAGCTGGGCTACGGTCCCGCACACCGTTAGGCCGTCTTCCGCTCACGCCCCAACATCGTGCAGCCCGCCTCCAGTGGTGTCGCGACAGGCGTGAATGGAGGGACGAATGGAGACATGTCGTCTTCAGCGATGAGAGTCGCTTCTGCCTTGGTGCCAATGATGGTCGTATGCGTGTTTGGCGCCGTGCAGGTGAGCGCCACAATCAGGACTGCATACGACCGAGGCACACAGGGCCAACACCCGGCATCATGGTGTGGGGAGCGATCTCCTACACTGGCCGTACACCACTGGTGATCGTCGAGGGGACACTGAATAGTGCACGGTACATCCAAACCGTCATCGAACCCATCGTTCTACCATTCCTAGACCGGCAAGGGAACTTGCTGTTCCAACAGGACAATGCACGTCCGCATGTATCCCGTGCCACCCAACGTGCTCTAGAAGGTGTAAGTCAACTATCCTGGCCAGCAACATCTCCGGATCTGTCCCCCATTGAGCATGTTTGGGACTGGATGAAGCGTCGTCTCACGCGGTCTGCACGTCCAGCACGAACGCTGGTCCAACTGAGGCGTCAGGTGGAAATGGCATGGCAAGCCGTTCCACAGGACTACATCCAGCATCTCTACGATCGTCTCCATGGGAGAATAGCAGCCTGCATTGCTGCGAAAGGTGGATATACACTGTACTAGTGCCGACATTGTGCATGCTCTGTTGCCTGTGTCTATGTGCCTGTGGTTCTGTCAGTGTGATCATGTGATGTATCTGACCCCAGGAATGTGTCAATAAAGTTTCCCCTTCCTGGGACAATGAATTCACGGTGTTCTTATTTCAATTTCCAGGAGTGTATTTCCTTCAACAGGGCTTAAAATCGAGTTTTCTGGAAAATTCTCTGCAGTTATGGGTTATCTGTTCCGCAACACAGATACCTGTAAAGGATGAAAGATTTAGGGAATGGTGTTTCATTAGCTTGTTAGTTTCCTGCAGGCCATAGACAGTAGAGATGCAGAGCACACGAAATATTTGTAGAGCAGGGTAGTCGATGGCACAATGTTTGCAATCCTCAGTGAGACACAGACCGATCCAATCTTTTTGCCCAACTACAACATAGCGGATGGTGCAAAGCACAGGCATAGGCAGCCACGCGAAAGTTCTACGCTCAGAAGATCAGAGTTATAATCAAGCTACTATAGACACGTCATCATCATTATTACTGGAACCGCAGTCTATGAAAGTTCGTGTGTAGTCTTGGACTGCATGGTCGTCATCTCTTGCTCTATTGAAACGGGCTCCTTCTCCTCCTCTCTTTGCCTCCCTTCCTCCCGCTTCAGCCATTACTGGACAGAGACCGCACGGGGCACGGTACAGCGGCAGCATGGCGGCCTAAGCCAATGGCTCTGCTCGTTCGTTCTCTGCCCGCAGTATCGCTACCCCCCTCGCCCCTCTCCCCCGCACTACAGCCGATGGCCATGGCTAATCCCTCACCTACCTCTCGCTCTCTCCCTCTCTGTCTCTCTCTCTCTCTCTCGGGCTGAGAAACGTTGGATTCGTGGAACGAGAAAGCGATACGGCCGCGGAAGCACGAGAAAATAAAACGATTGGCAGAGGGCGATGCCCGTGAAATATACGGCCCATGTGTGGGTGGTCCCGTGGCCCGCATTTAGCTGATTAAAACTGACCGGTTTGCTGTTCCGGTGGCGATCTAATAACGCGACCCCTTGTCCGCCATCATCCCTCCCACCGCCCCAAACAGTCCTTTCAGGCGGTCGTAGAGCACATTTGTCACGCCTGCTGTCCGTAATTCCGGCGAAGTGACACCGAGCCTGTTCCCACGCAGCAGCTTCCTTTCACTCGCAATAACCGTTTCAGACATCTTTTCAGAACTACACGAATTATGCATTTTCTTCCAAGGGCCTCATCATTTTGACCTTTTTATTTTTTTAAATTTGTAACTCATGTGTAAAATGAAAGACAGTGTTTGTCCATTATGCCTGGACAATTCCATGACTGTTGGTAATCATAATGGTGAGAAAAACCATTGCAACCGTTTCGACCAATAAATTTGTTGTCTTTACTACCTACGAGTCGAATTCTTCTTTAACAGAGCAGCATATATCCACAGTTCAAAATACACGTAATTTCTCAAGCATTAGCCTTTCAGTTTACAACTGATGATTTAGCTGGACTCTCTGCGAACTGTTGACATGTGCTACTATTGTTTGTTCCAGATGACGCACGAGCGGTACAACTGCACTCGATGAAAATGTAACACGGTTCGTGAACTGTACTTGGTACACGTGCAGTAGATACAAGAAATATACATTCTCTTAACACACTCTTGTACAGAAAAATAATCTAAATGAACAAAAACAATATAAAACTGTTGTTTTACTGTCGAACAGTGCAGCTGTGCGTGCGTTTCGGAGGCAACGGTACATTCGCTTTCAGTATAAGATTCTACAGGAAAACGTAGGAAGTGAAAAAACTGTCGTGTTACGATCTAACAACTGCTTATACATTTGCTGTTAACACATTCTTCAATATAGAATCGCGCGAAATTAAAAGAAAACTGTCATTTTTGGATCTGATAACTTGAGTTGGCGCGTGCAGTAGATAAAAATACATTCGCTGTTTCTACATTATTCTACAGGAAAGCATAAGAAATTAAAATTAAATAGGAATTTTAGGCCGCGCGGGATTAGCCGAGCGGTTTTGGGCACTGCAGTCATGGACTGTGCGGCTGGTCCAGGCGGAGGTTCGAGTCCTCCCCCGGGCATGGGTGTGTGTCTTTGTCCTTAAGATAATTTAGGTTAAGTAGTGTGTAAGCTAAGGGACTGATGACCTTAGCAGTTAAGTCTCATAAGATTTCACACACATTTGAACGTTTTAGAAATTTTGGTGTACGTTCTAATAACTAAAAAAGAGAGGTCCCCACTGGGAGGATATCGACCCTTGAAACCATATAGATGGTGGTGTATCATAGGGTCCGAGTTATCACATCCTTTAGCAATTCACTTTAGCGGGCCTCGTTTGCAAGTAATGGATGAAGAAAAAAAATGATTCGGAATTTAGCGCGATAATCTATACTATGCAAATAGAGTTCACATACTGCCAGGGAAAGTACTGCAATGGACAACATGTTTGCTTACTGTGAAAGAGATTGTTGTTGTTGTGGTCTTCAGTCCTGAGACTGGTTTAATGCAGCTCTCCATGCTACTCTATCCTGTGCAAGCTTCTTCATCTCCCAGTACCTACTGCACCCTACATCCCTCTGAATCTGCTTAGTGTATTCATCTCTTCGTCTCCCTCTACGATTTTTACCCTCCACGCTGCCCTCCAATACTAAATTGGTGATCCCTTGATGCCCCAGAATGTGTCCTACCAACCGATCCTTTCGTCTCGTCAAGTTGTGCCACAAACTCCTCCCCAATTCCATTCAGCATCTCCTTATTAGTTATGTGATCTATCCATCTAATCTTCAGCATTCTACTGTAGCACCACATTTCGAAAGCTTCTATTCTCTTCTTGTCCAAACTATTTATCGTCCATGTTTCACTTCCATACATGGCTACACTCCATACAAACACTTTCAGAAATGACTTCCTGACACTTAAATCTATTCTCGATGTTAACAAATTTCTCTTCTTCAGAAACGCTTTCCTTGCCATTGCCAGTCTACCTTTTATATCCTCTCTACTTCGACCATCATCAGTTATTTTGCTCCCCAAATAGCAAACCTCCTTTACTACTTTAAGTGTCTCATTTCCTAATCTAATTCCCTCAGCGTCACCCGACTTAATTCGACTACATTTCATTATCCTCGTTTTGATTTTGTTGATGTTCATCTCATATCCTTGTTTCAAGACACTGTCCATTTCGTTCAACTGCTCTTCCAAGTCCTTTGCTGTCTCTGACAGAATTATAATGTCATCGGCGAACCTCTAAGTTTTTATTTCTTCTCCACGGATTTTAATACGTACTCCGAATTTTTCTTTTGTTTCCTTTACTGGGCTTGCTCAATATAGAGATTGAATCATATCGGGGAGAGGCTACAAACCTGTCTCACTCCCTTCTCAACCACTGCTTCCCCTTAATGTCCCTCGACTCTTATAACTGCCATCTGGTTTCTGTACAAGTTGTAAATAGCCTTTCGCTCCCTGTATTTTACCCCTGCCAACTTCAGAATTTGAAAGAGAGTTTTCCAGAAACATTGTCAAAAGCTTTCTCTAAGTCTAGAAATCCTAGAAACGTAGGTTTGCCTTTCCTTAATCTATCTTCTAAGGTAAGTAGTAGGGTCAGTATTGCCTCACGTGAAAGAGATGATGGGTTCAAATTTTATCAGGCACTGTAATATTTTTTATATTTTCAAATCATTATCGAAATGACTTTGATTACTATATTATTGAAGCTGTAGCGAAAAATACATTTTCGGCCGCATTGTACAACCAATAGAAACAGATTATTCCACTTGTGCTTCTTAATCAGTATATTATCATTTTGAAACAATGTTACGATGGATAGATAAAAATAATTAAAATCACATACACAATGATGTCAAATCAAAAAAGAAAGACAGGAACAAAACATCTGAGCTAGTGAGAAAAGTTAATAGGACGCATTGAACGACTTTTAATCCATATATAAGGGCTGAAACCTAGCTCTTCTGCGTACAGTGCCGCCTCATGTGTTCACTCAGTAGAGCTGTTGCTGGTGTCCAAAGCAGCTGCCTCTGCCCAGTCTGAATCTGCCTCGTCCGATGTGTCCTCACGACCACGCGACAAAATTTCACTGTCACTATCTGGTCGAAGTTGAACAATTACTTTCTCAATAACTTGGGCCATCAGTGTGCCCGTATTCGTCCATAACAGTTTTCACTTTATCACACGTCTTCTTCCAGTCGTCTATCGTAATGCTCTGTATTGCAGCCGTAGTCATTTATTTAAGTTAGGAAAGGGTAACGCTGCTGACATTGTTCGATGAAGCTTTCTGTTTCATTAAATTCCAGATAAGTTCGGTGCGGTTCAGATCACAGTTGTAGGCTGGAAGGCGTAACACTGTTAAGTCCTTTCCCGGATTCTTTTCGTACTCTATCTGGCTCTATTCTGGCTCGGTTTGTAACGTTTCATAACTTCCAAGAGTTCGTTGCGTGTTAAATCCGCACGGAATCCGAACGGAATTTTGTACTTACTCAGCCATGACTGTATATCTGCTTTACCAGAAGACGTGTTAGGCCCTTTATTTTCATGAACACAATGGTAGGGCGCATTGTCTAATACCTCAATACTTCCACGTGGAATATGTAGTACTAGGAGCTCTCGCAACCGTTTTATGTGATTTTCACTGTTGATTTCCTTGTGATAATCTTACGATGTTGATCTCAAATCATAGATGACCTCTACAACCTCAATGAACCCCATTTCTCATCCCACAATAATCACTATTGCTCTTTTTCCGGAACTTCCATTTTTCCGCACGCCTGGTACATCACTATATTGGCAACATTTACAGACATTATACAGTGTATGCACCCATGTTTCATCAGTATACACGACGGGTTTCTTCGCACTTTCCTTGTTTTCTCTCAATGTTCTAAGAAAGCGTGCACGCTATGCTACAATGTCCTCCATCTCAACCAGAAATGTTCGTCTACTTTTACATTTTTTTAACGAAACTCTACATTCTTCAAAATTTTTCAGAGAGTGGTTCGCTTCCCCGTGAAATTAATGTCTGTATTCTCTTTCATCCAATTCTGAAGCTTCCTAAGAGTGGGTATTTCTCTTTCAAGGTCGTATTATCCAAAAACCTTCTTTTCAGTAAGCAGTTGCCAAAGTCGTCGAGACACTTCGTTTTCTTCCTCAGTCTCTTCTTCCTTGGTGTCTCAATTTTCTGACGAATTCGTCTACCTTTTTTAATATCGTTCGCAACCTTACACACTATCCTTACATTCTTTCTTACTGCGGCTCCAGAGCTCTTCGTAACTTTGTTAGCAGTCCTTTCTGTTTTTTTCCTCGGCAGAACTGAACTATGTTACTCATCAGGAATTTTCCGTCTGAGCATACTCTTCGATAACGTATATTTGCTCGTTCACTGTCTATTTCAGCAGACGCTAATAATACACAGCAATAACATGACTGTACAATGCGGAGCCACGAGCGTAATTCGTCTGATGCCGAGTATTGTCGGACACCTTCTGACCTGTCACTATGTAAACAATGATCAGTTCCGGGTTCTGCTGTCGGCAATTGCAAAATGAACGGGTAACACGTATTTGAGCTGTTCCCAAAATAACATAGAATTCAGGGGGAATTTTGAGCATCGTATCTATTTCGCTGGTCGACTTGGTGCAGAGAAGGCATTTATTATTTTGAGAACAGAGAGACTATGCAATGAGAGCCGGTCTATTACTTGTACGCGAAATGTATGCTCTGAAGTAGGCTTCTTGCGGATAAAGAAATTTACTTCTCAACTACGCTCTGATAGGTCTCAAGATTTTCGTTTCTTTCATACTGTATATATTGCAAAGCATTTCCTCTGTTATTCTATGTAACTAGTCAGCGATAAGAGGGTCGTATTTCAACGAAATACAATGATTTCCCAATTTGCCAAAAAACCGGTCCCACTTCCGCTACTACAGTTACTTGAGTGCAACATAAATCATCGATGAGACAATTGGTTGCATTGTCAAATTGGAGTCGTATTCTGTTTTGAAAAATACGGTTTCATTCACAACTGTCTTGATCGCAGTCAGCAGAACCAGGTTCTAAAGCTGACTCAAAAGAGTCCAACAGACTGTCAAGAATAATTTTCGAATTCGAAGAGCTTGTCCACACATGGGGCACCCTGAGCAGGACAGTGGCAGACCACACACGAGCGCTGCGACAGCTACAACAGTCCGACGCCTTGCGTTTACTGTCGTCGACCATCCTTCATAAAGTCCCGACTTGGCCCCATCCGATTCTCATTCGTTTCCAAAATTTAAGTACACCTTCTAGGATTTCACTTTGATAGTGATGAAGCTGCGCAAGCAGATCCGAGGTTGTCTCTCCATCAACAAAATCGAACTGTCTACAGTGACGGTATCAACACACTGGTCTCTCGTTGGGAGAATTGTGTTCGTCGCCAGGGTGACTATATTGTTAAATAAGGATGTAGACATGAAGAATAAAGATATAGTTATTAAAAAGTTTGTTTTATTTAAAAATATTCAAGAACTTAAAAAATAATCGAAGGCATTCTTTTCAGCTCGCCCTCGTATGTTACGAGACTAGGGGTAAATAAGCTTCCTTGTAGTAAACAATATTTCGGATGCCACCGCTGATTTCGTTGTCTCTGAAAGTCTTCGTATAACCTTCTCTTTTCAGTTTACTCCTGAATGAGTTTTGTGAAGCTTTAGTCCTCGGAAAGCCCATGGATCTTTTTTTATCAATATACGATGATTGCATCTTAGTTAGCCGTGAAGTCGTTGTAAGCCACACCTTACGCATTATGTGACTCGAATATATCCTGTGTATACTGAGTTAGATAAAGAATCTCAGATGCGCAATTCATTAATGGTCTGAAACTTGCTCATCATTGAGTTAAAGATGGCTCGAACATACGCTGTAAGCGATTCAACAGAAGTCGTTAAAATATTTTATACAAGGGACACAGTAGTGTCTACAGATTTTGGCATCTGTTGGTGGTTTACCTGACATTATAACGGATATCACACGTGATTTTCTTCAGATGTTTGGGATTTGACATGTTTTGAGACAGTAGTTACACGGTTCAAGAATCTAGTCTTACAATTTCTTGCTGATACGTTCTGTCCATTTAGTTCTGAGATAAACTACTTCAGATCCTGGGAACTGTCAATGACTATCTTAGTTCAGCTGTACTATAGGGCTGCATTACTTCATCACTTACATGTTTTTCAGATCGATTTATTTTGCAGCGAGAGAATCTTATTGGATTTTCAGTTTTGCCGTAGATGACGAATTGATAGGCTAACTAATTGGCAACGACATTTACAAGAACTGTAATAGTTGTTGGATGGTCATTCAGCGTCTTAAGTCTTAAATTGTCTCCAGAATTTCCGAAAGAATAATTAATTGAAAAGACGCTCGGGTTGCGGTATATATATATAAACAACTTACTTATTTATTTAGCGTATGGCTAGTATTTTTTCTTTAACAATACACATACACAGATTTAACACACAGAAGATTTCACAATTATGTTAAATAAATGCACAGCTTTTAAGAAGCAGCAAAGGTCACAGACAAATATCCAACTGCTGAATATGTTCATTAATGTCTTTGTTGCCCTCAGCAACCCCTTCGGAACGCCAGGAAACGTTTGGAAGACGCACGTATGATATGCTTAATAGTTTGTAGTTGTACACCACCGTCACAGCTGGATGATGTTAATCTCCATTTGTGCTTTGCGTCAGCAGATCTTCCACTATGTGTTCTTGTTCTGTTGAGTATACACCTGATCCAGATCTTGAGGTGTTCTTCAAAACCTATCCTCCGTATTCATGCCCATCGGTCTGTTTTCTTTTTCCGTTGTACATCAATAAATTGGGCCTTGTAGAGGTGAATGACGGGAGCGAAGTCTGTTCTGTCGAATGGAGGACAATGAACATAGCCAGTACATGCTTCAGAAAATGGACAACTGGTGCTTTTCATATACAAGTTGTACGATCGTCTCCACTATTCTACAAATCTGGAACGCTACTTTCGGTTTCCGCATCTTAGGAAATTTGTAAATTTGCCACAGGTTAACGTTTTGAGATCAATGAAGAGTTTGTGACAGTCGTTCATGAATGTGCTCCAATAGGGAAAGTGTTTTACTTAAGGATTAGAACCTAATAACTGTGAAAACGTCGAACGCCTCGGAACTTCAGTACTGTGTCTCAAAGCAGTGGATTTTAGCTTTAAATTACACAGTCACTATTGCCATACTGACAAATTTTCTCCATAACTACGTAATGCCTTTTCAGAAAAGAGTACATCAATCTACCGCATGGATTCTTTGTAGAATTTCAAGAGAAATTTCTAGTGGTAGCAATTTATCAAACACATTTCCTAGGGCGCATTATGTTCGTTTCCAGGTTTGTAATACGAATTCTGTAATTGAAGTTTCTTTCGCCAAATGTTTTGTCTTAAGCAGTACTGCATTGTGAATTGTTGCTTTGGACAAGTAAATGGCGAAATCCTGAATGAACTTAAATGAGACTAGCATAAAATATCTCGGAGATTTCGCTGCAACCTACAAACTTTCTCGACAATATGGAGAATATTGCTACATAGATTACATCAATGTATTAGCCTCCATAGATTGATTTTAACATCGTATTGCTGTATTTATGGTTGTCCTAAGACAGTAAGTATTGACTACTTTATAGTTTAGGAAGTCAACTGTCTTCGTGTCCAGTTTTCGAGCTATGAACTAGAGATACAAGATAACAGGATTTGAAACTGTAAGACATTGTTGCTGTTATGGACATGATGTCAATGAACATGATGAGTGATTTTCTTCATTATTCAAGGTTTCCCAAAATAGCTTATTGACCGATGAAGAGATCCGTGTACATTTAGCACAAAACTCAAATCTCTGCGAGCTGCACTAAATTATTTGTTTCACGTACATTAGAGAAACTTTTACGTATCATTATCTAAAGAATGAAAAGTAATATTTGCTATCTTTTCAGCAATTCTCTTTAATAGTTATATCACATGCTTTGCCCATAAGCTGTCTCGCAACAGTGCCAAGTCCATATTAACGCACAAATGAAAATCTTCACTGACCAATGAAATTTATGATCATTTATTATTTCATAAATATTGTTTGGCTATTAATAACGTTCGCTGATATGAAACGAGATCACAGTTGTTGACATGGGAGGTGTCAATACACCAGCAATGTAAATTTAATTAAAACTAATTTTAATTAACTCCCCTCATTGCCGTTGATATGTGATGACATGCATTACAAGACCATCGCTGGTTTCCAGTCACCTTGCTACAGCTGCATGCGAATGCTTTTGTACAGTAGCTGGCAATAAAATATTCGCTTGTAGTAGCGTAAAAAATTCGCGTGAAAAGCCCTGAAACAACTAACAGGTGCAGTTAATCCAAACTGCCGCACCTTTGCGAAAGTAAAGGTCGCCATTGTTCTAGAGCAACTTCTGTCTGCTGAGTTGTTAACGGCTGTTAGCTCTCGACGGAATATGCGCTCGTTTGTTGTTAAACTTCGTTTTACACAGTTACCGCTGTCCCACTGCACACGTTGACAAGCGGCACGTTTACTGGTGCAATTAACACTAATTTGAGTTTGCACTGCTACAGTAACTAATTAGAAATTAATTTTTCTGCAGTTTAATCCTAGAGCAGGCAAACCGTAGGCCATATGACAGATACAGCTGTGCTCTTAAGTCAAGAACAGAACTGTTAATGAAGCAGGAGAAAATAGCTTCATATGGGAGATTCTGTATTACGTTTCCAAGAAAATATTTGTTCGTGAAATATAAACCAATTTTATCAGAAGAACTCATGTCTCATCGAAGAATAAGATGTTTTATTCGCCACTAAAAGCGAAGTTCAATCTAAGTTATTTTTAAAATTTTAAACTTATTCGAATAATACCAGAGCTGTAAATAAAACAGTAGCAACATCGATAGAAGACAATATTTAATGAACTAACAAATACAACTGCACTGCATTCCATCAGTACAGTTATCCCCAAAGTATATCACCTTGCGATAGCAAGGAGTTAGGTGGTGTTGTGGTGAGGGGCTGAGTTAGATAATAAACACGTAATACTTGAAAGTGCATTTATTACAGATAAAATTTACCAGAATAAACAGGATCTTAATCACCTTTTGATTGATCACGTCCACAATGGACTTAAACAAGGGAACATTACAGAAAACTCAACTGCAATTTCTCGTTTTAACCTCGAAACGCTCAACTGACTTTAAACTCCTGAAAATTGCTGTGGCTACAAGCAAAAGAGTTCTTGTAGTGACAAAATCTACCAGTGACCAAAGTAAAATTGCAAGACACTAACAGAGCTAAGAGCCAGTGAAAACATTACACGGCATTCTATTAAATGCATTATTTTCAGAGCCACTTCAAGAACAAAATTTTACACGTCATTAAGGCTGCTGTTATCTCCCGAATTGCAGTGATAACAAATGGTTCAAATGGCTCTGAGCACTATGTGACTTAACTTCTGAGGTCATCAGTCGCCTAGAACTTAGAACTAATTAAACCTAACTAACCTAAGGACACCTGCCCGAGGCAGGATTCGAACCTGCGACCGTAGCGGTCTCCAGACTGTAGCGCTCAGAACCGCACGGCCACTCCGGCCGGCCAGTGATAACAGGTTTAGGTATATCCCCCAAAACCAGCGGTGGTAGCTACTGGCATCAGACGACGGAATAATTACACGTGGCGGTAACAAGGGACCACTATGCCATAACGTACATAACGCCATTATCCATGAGTACAAGCTCTAGCATTTACAAGCTTAATTATTAAGCTACCTGGAACATATGAAATAAATACTGGCACAAGCTTACTACAGATAAACACACACAGTTAAAACGGAAGGAGTCAGATTTCCATAAATGAACAGAGTTTAACTACTTGGACTTTAGCAACTTTCGTGCTGATTAATGAGCCGACTCAAAATAACCATTTCAATGTATCAACGGCTCCGACCAGACTTTTACACGATTAGGTAATTATTTAACCACTGTGACAATCTCAGTCACGCTTTAATTACTTCACAAGTACCAGGACAAACTTTATCACAGCCCAGATAACTACACTTAGTTCGTTCCTGGACTCTATTTTACGGTCACGGTGGCAGACAACGGAAGTAGGTTTCCCCATAAGAATAACAATTTCCCAAATAAATTTATCAGAGCTCACCATAACACAAAGGAAGTCTCCGCAAAAAGCAGACAAATTAAGCCGGATCCACAAGATGTTTACTATGCAGGTGAGAAGTCACCGTTCCGCTACAGTATCACAACAGCTATGGCTCCCGCCAAGAAGTCCAGTAGAAGTTTCCGTCCACTGTGCGACAACCCAGCAAACCCTTTCGCCGCGACGCGCTATAAATCACCACGGCGATGCAGGCGCGCTCCATCCTTTCGGCACTCAAGTCCGCAGCGTCTGCACAGTTACTACTAGGAGCGCATCAGCTCACGCCGTCCCAACACATCAAATTCCACCGTGTTTATCTGGCGGCCACTCACCAAGCGAGCCCTATCGAGTATCCGCGCCCCTACATTTTACCCTCTGGTCGCAACCAAAGAACAGAACACTCTTGAGATATGAGCCAAAGATGATATTCGCGCAAGGGTTAATCGAGCCGGCGTGCCGCGGCTCACTTGTTCCGTATTTCTGGAAGCCGTTGGGAACCGTTGGCAAGGTGGCCTCTGTTGATGACATGACGGAGCACCCTACTACGAGGGCCGCAGGTGCCACATCCGGAAATCCGTGGTCTCTGAAGGTTTCCTTAAACTTCGGAAACAGGTCTAAGACGCAAGGAATCATGTCTGGTGAGTACGGAGGGCCTACCAAGACCTTCTACTGCTACCGATGCAACAAGAGCTTGACGTATATTGCGACTTGACGAGCGTGGTAATGCAAAACGATAGGGCGATCCCCTCGAAATAAACGGGGCAGCTTGCGCAACATAACAGAAGCAATTCGGAACGAATTCGTGGCGAGCCGCATCAAACCAGTCACAAGATGTGACTATACAAAAGAAAAAAAATGTCGCCCTCCATAGTCACACAGACACGGCAAGAGTAAGAAGAAGTTCAAAAATGGTTCAAATGGCTCTGAGCACTATGCGACTTAACTGCTGAGGTCATCAGTCGCCTAGAACTGAGAACTAATTAAACCTAACTAACCTAAGGACATCACACACATCCATGCCCGAGGCAGGATTCGAACCTGTGACCGTATCAGTCCCGCGGTTCCGGACTGCGTGCCTAGAACCACTAGACCACCGCGGCCGGCTAAGAAGAAGTCTTATGCCACAATAAACATAGGCCTCACCCGACTGGGTTCCTGTGGAAATTTCTGTGGGCGTGGCCAACCTGCCATTCATCTTATTAACCCTTTAAGGCGGTATACCAAGTTAAATATATATTTTATAGCGAAATTTTTTTGTTGGCGTAAAATGTCCCTTAGAGAGTCTATTTTTTTAAGATTCAATCATATTAAGTGAGCCGTAAATGTTAAAATATGTTAAAACCGCGATTTATTGCATTGGAGGTCTGTCGCATCCAAGATCTCGACTGCAATAGATGTAATACTATAACAGTTGCCGACGGAATATACGTCCTCATAGTTTCGAATAGTACCACAGAGGGCATTAGTATCAACTAAAACACTATTCTTGACAACATTTCTCTCCATAACAGCCAGCCGTTGTGGCCGAGCGGTTCTAGGCGCTTCAGTATGGAACCTCGCGACTACTACGGTCGCAGGTTCGAATCCTGCCTCGGGCATGGATGTGTGTGATGTCCTTAGGTTAGTTGGGTTTAAGTAGTTAAATTCTAGAGGACTGATGACCTCAGATGTTAAGTCCCGTAGTGCTCAGAGCCATTTGAACATTTTTTCTCAGTAACATGTTTCGTTTATAGTAAACAGCTTGAAAGCACATGCTTGCCCCGTGTCCACTTAACGTGTCACTTCGCTTGTTTTCTATACGAAGTAAAACGTGAGTTCTTGCAAATGGCGAACAGACGTTTTTATACAGATAGAAAAGGATCGAAAAGTAATTCCAATGGCGGAAAAAACACTTCAGTAGGTATGCGGAAGCCAGTTAATCGATATAATTTCGTCAAAATGAGAATGTTTTGAACATCGGCGAAAAAAAGGCCAACTGTACTGTGCTGTTAATACCGCTTAAAGGTTTGTTCAGTTTCAATATTTAAAAAATGCAAGTTGGAAATTTGAACGTTTGTTTTTGCAAAACAACATTTTTCAAGTTGACGGCAGCTACAACCCATGAAAGGTACATGCAGTTACATTATAGTTTTTTGTAACTTCTGAGATTTATTTTGACTTCGATTTTTAGTACCCTTTTTATAACGACTTTTTTTATGGAAAATGACTTTTATTCAGCAGTGCTGTCATTTTGTTAAAAACCACTTTTGTAAAAAATTCCTTGGACAATATCATCAATTTCAAAGCAATTTTTGACATTTTGTTCAAGGTTGAAAATTGTGGCGTTCAGGGCTCAAACTAACCTCTCTCACACTCCACGACGGCCTGTCGTCGAAGGCGTGTAGTATCCTCTGGGTAAAAGCTTTTTATTTAAAAAAATACGTAATACAATCTTAATGGTGTACAATAAAGGTCTAAAATCAGTTCTGTAATTTGTTTGTCATTTTAGCGAAGAAAATCACGAATATAGGTTCTAAAACCGAGCGTCACCCTGGCCTACTCCCTTAATTCAGTCTCGCAGGGTCGCGCCCACGTCTCATCAGTGGCAGCACTACACTTCGTTGCGGCATCTGTCAGGGTGGATGCCAGCCAGTGCGTACCGGTGCCATTTCTGTACCGGTGCCATTTCTGTACGTCAATGAGTCCACGTGGATACCAACGGGACGCAGTTTCGTCGCGTTGAAACATTTCGTCAGTATGTGCCACATAGTTTAATGACTGAGACAAACCTCAACAGATAATTCTCGGACAGTCCATCGATGGTCTACAGAAACGAGACCATGCACAACACCAGCCTGATTTTGAGGAACAGCGACCGACCTGTGAGGTGCAATCTGCAGTCTCGTTCCGGCCCGCGAGAAACGCCTCGACCCACAGTGTAAGCGTACTATACGGTAATGCATTCTCACCACAGGCTTCACTTAATTCTCGATAACATGCATTTTTGCCACGGAAAACTTCGATTTTAACCCACGGACGTTGGTCAACTTTAGAAAACATGCGTTAGAGTGGTGAAATCGACACTCTTTACTTCAACGCCACACAGCAACACCTCCACCTGGATTCCCCTCAAATACTCAATACACATGGACAACAGCGCCACCTCAGCCTTCCCGTATATTATTCGTAATGGTCGATCTCCTGCAGGAGTGTGGATTACGCTACCACTACTCCATTTACAGTCCTCGTATACAGCCTCAGCCGAACTATGAATTCTTTTAATATATATATTGCATGTGTGGGACCAATCACTGTGGAAATAATACGAGTGGCGCACAAAACGTAATGAAACACTTTCTTTTTTCTGAAATCAGTTTCGTTTTATTCAGGATTCCATTGCACCATATTATTTCCCATTCTTCTTTTCTACAAAACGCTGTTTTTTGACATAATCTCCGTTCAACGCGACGCCTTACACTGCCTTACTAGGAGGGCCTATACGCCCGCACACCCGCATGGTCCAGTTCTACTGGTCGACATCGGAAACGACGTCTTGCTGCATCAGTAATTTCCGTATCATCCGTGTACTGTTTCCCGCGGAGTGCATCCTTCAATTAAGCATTTCCGTTTAGACGTTCCTTCGCCGCTCTTTTATGGCCTCTTGTCCGGTAGACACACACCTTTACGTAACCCTAACTGGTGGACCAGTATATCAGCGCTAAAAACGGAGACGTCCAGTTGAGCAGCGAAGTGTCTGATGTGATCTGTCGATCATCTCGAATGAGAGTGTCCACACGTTCCAACACTGTGCGCCGGTGATCGGACCGGTCTGCGCAACCTTGTTGCAATGATGAAAGACGCCTGGCCCAACGATCATTGTGCTTTTGTTCACTGCCAGGTCTCCGCAGACATTCTGCAAGCGGCTGTGAACAGTTGCGATGCTCTGGCTTTCTGCCAAAAGAAACTCAGTGACAGCTCTCTGCTTGGAACGCAGCTCCGTTACAGATGCCATTCTGAAAGCTACGTATAGCGCTGATACCTGTCGCAACAAACGGAACTATAGAGGCTGAAACGGGAGTATTCCACGTAGTTACACAACAAATTCCGCATTTTTCAAACGAAACTGGCCGAGAAAAAGTTTGTTGCACAATTTACTGACGTCCCTCTCATTTGAACTAATTACTGCTATAGAGAGCAAGGCAATCATTACATGTATCTATTGTCAATACAACTGCCGTTAGCAGAGTAGAACTTGCATGTAGCAGGCACCGCAAAACTCTTAGTCCTCCCGTCCAAGGCCATACGAGGCGACGAGAAAAATTAAGTTTTCTCTCCAATTAGAGCAGCTTGAAGGGTTTATTTAGGACATTTATATTATTCAACCCAGTGTTGAATATTGCTTAGGGTCCTAGAGATCAAATAACTGGGTGATAGCCTCAACTTTGAAACATGTAACCCGTTACCGAGCAAGACTCGTCGCAGAAACTTTTATGCAATGGGGAAGAAATATTAGGGTTTAACCTCTCATCGATGAGAGGTCACTAGAGACAGACCAAATGCCTGTATTGTGAAAGGAAAACGATTGTTTCAAAAATGGTTCAAATGACTCTGAGCACTATGGGACTTAACTGCTGTGTTCACCAGTCCCCTAGAACTTAGAACTACGTAAACCTAACTAACCTAAGGCCATCACAAAAACCCACGCCCGAGGCAGGATTCGAACCTGCAACCGCAGCGGTCGCCCGGTTCCAAACTGTCGCGTCTAGAACCGCTCGGCCACTCCGGCCGGCACGATTGTTTCCTTTGAAAGGAATCATCTTGATAATTACAGTGGTCTATCTTATCTTGAAAAAAAAAAAAGAAACGCGGTAACTTGAAACTGAATGGGACGACAGGATCTATTGTCAGCGCGTTGTCTCACCATCACATCTCGATAAGTATCTGTGAAGCATTTCTTCCCTGTTCCCCCTGTCTTTTCCAAATATGGGAAAAGTGTCTGCCACCCATAAAAATTCGAGATGCCTTAAAACGTCCCTTTGTTTAGATTTCTAACAGCTGAAACAGTGACTTTTGTTAGTTCAGTATTCTATTCGTTTATTCCCATTATACAATACTCTTCTGGGGGGTTATCAGTCTTCTGAGAGGTTATTCGTTGAAGTCTGAATACATCATCTTCTTGTCAGTGTTTTGCAAATGTTCCTCTCTTCACCGACCCCGCAGAGAACCTCTTCATTTCTTATCCTATCAATCAACCAAGTTTTTAACATCCCTCTACAGTATTCCCGGTCGGGTTGGGCATTTTCTCTGCTCGGGGACTAGGTGTTTGTGATGTCCTCATGATTTCATCATCATAATTCGTGACAGTGGATAGACTGGACTGTGAAAAAATTGGACTATGTAAAAATTGGGACTTTGTACGGGCGCTGATGACAGCGCTGTTGAGTGCCCTACAAACCAAACATCATTATCACCTCTACAACATCACATGTCATATGCCTCGATTCTCTTCCGGTTTTCCCCCAATCCTTGGTTCACAACCGTCCAATGCTGTGCTACAAACATATTTAACGGCCAACAATACTTCTACACTAATTTAATACTCGTCAGTGCCTAATACCGGCCTCCCCAAATTTGAAAATCACGACTCTTACAATTGGGTTGGTTTCTGTCGTTCCCTACTTTAAATCAAATAACGTTATTGGCTAGTTGTACACTGGTATAACAAGGCAGCGTTACTGTGTGCTCTTCAAAAATATTTCAGCAAAATAATTTTTTTAGTTTTTATTGTGTATTTCGAGTCGTTCTGAGTGCTGAAAAATACTTCACTATGATAGGAGAAGAAAAACTCCACTCAGAAAATGACTGCAGCACGTAGCAGACCGATTGAAACTTCATGTACTACCAACACAATAATTGGACTGAAAGTGCGCACTGAGGTACTGCTGTACTGAGAAATAAACCCTCTCCATATTATGCAACCTCACCATAATACGCGATTTTCCCTCACATATATCAGTCAAAGAAACAATTATCGAATTGCATCAGCTTGTGTCTTACCAGTTTTCTGTAAAGAAAGATTTTCTTATTTTCTATGAAAAGCTTCATTTTTCCTTAGGTTTCATAAGCAATAATTTTCGGATACCATTCATCAGCTCCTCATTTCCTTAAACACTGAGGGAAAAGCATGCTGGGAGTAGGAGCTCGTGCACGTTTAGTCGCTATCCTTAATAATCTCTCCCTCCGCCACGCGAACGAGAATATACTCCGCCGTCGTTCCTGGTTATCAAGCACATTTTTCATTCCCAGGACACGAAGAGAACGTGTTATCACAATAAGCAGTAGTTTCAGCACAATCTGACATTAAATCACTCCCATTTCGCTTGTGGACTATAAATCATAGCTACTCCCTTGAGCGAACTGGCTTCCATTAGGTTAAAACGTGCCATTTCATTTCACTTCGTGAATACACCAAAAAACTCTGTGGTTTTCCTTTAAAATAATCCTCATGCATCGTGATCGAAATCAGACATTCAGTACTAAGTTTGTGATAACGCACTCCATATTTCTCTCTGCTTTTTGAAATACAGTTAATCCTGCGAGTTCCCTTTGCCAGTTTCAGTCACTTACTGCATATAAGCGTTACAAAAATTGTTGATATCAACTCCGTTAGAATTGATCCAGACATATGTACCTGATTTAAAATGTGGTTAACCGACCATACTTTCGAGTGTGACTTCGTGAGACACGTCAATGAGAAAAGTATCCGCTTAAAACCTGGCGTCTATAGTTACAGATCCTTCTTGACATTATCAATAATTTTCCAACATTTTAACTTCTTTTTTTAATTAATCAATGTGTTCTTCATATTCACACACCATAATCCAGAATTGTATAGAAACTGACACTTATAATTTCCATACAAATACTTTTTCATCATTCATAGTGTTTGTTGAGTCGTTCTCCATTGCTAAACTACACACGTAAAATTAACAGAAATGAACCATCCTACGCTTTTACTAGAACTATCGATAGATTCTTCCAACCATTGTACCATTTATGTCCTTGGTTTCAGGTGCTTAGACTTTCGTGTGTTTTCAAAACCTTCATCAGTCAGGCCTCTAAATAACTTACATAATCTAAAAGGTACTTTTCCTTTTTTTACATTATTATTCTTATAGTAAATACCGTTTCGCTTACTCAGACATAAAATTACATGCATCTGTGTATTTTCACTATAGTAGGCTTCAAACAACAATGGCCGTTACACTGTTGCCGTTTTTAAGCGTAACGGGTTTGTGATGGAACGTTAACACGGGACCAAGGCTCAGCATTATAAGAAAGTAAAGCTTTACAGTTGCGGAGCGATACCTAACGGCATATGTGCTGGGTTAATCTTAGGGTTTGACTGTGATCACTGAATTCATGTGTAGATCAGTACTTAATTTAAGCGAACAGCTGATATTTGCTTTACATTTCTCATTAAAGCTTGTTAATTTTTATTACCCTACTTACGTAAGTCTTTTACAATATTTGCTGGTGACGAAATTTCCAGGTTAACTCACTTAATGTTCGAAACTATCAAAAAATTATAAAGAGTATATGAGCTCGAACTGTAAGCGTCTACAGGCTTTAGAGACAGCAGTATGATCACCAGTGTAAAACAGTACTCAGGTTAAACCTGCAATGTACTCCGTCTTTGAAGAATTGAATCGTACACTTAACGTGAGAGAAATTACAGACGTCAGTCTATTGCTAGCAATGATAATGATCGGATGTGAAATATTCAGCGGTCTTAAAACGTCTGTACGAGTGATATCTCACGTTTCTAAGTAAGCGCGATCACTATAGTCCGTCTTGCCGGAATATGAGGCCACCTTTATTGAGAAGGGACAAATACCACACTACTTCAATGACTGGATACATTAAACCATCAAATACAACAGTGACCGACAGTCGAAACTGAGTTATAGAGACAGGAGGGATTTGAAGTGGATTCTGACTAGAAAGCGCAAGAAAGAGCACCCCAGGTAACATCTCAGTGGAATGCAGGTCTACAGGAAAGTGTCCCATCAAAAAATAACCGGCGTGAACTGCATACGGAGAAGAATCAAGATGGAGTGGCTAAGACGAATTCATTGATTAAACCATTCAGTGCCTCCAGGCAAACAAAACTCATGCCGATGCATTTAAATTTGACACAAAAGAAGTTCGAATGTGTGTGAATTCCTAAGGGACCAAACTGCTGATGTCATCGGTCCCTAGACATATACACTACTTAAACTAACTTAAACTAACTTACGCTAAGAACAACACACACACCCACGCCCGAGGGAGGACTCGAACCTCCAGGGGGAGGGAACGCGCAGCCCGTGACATGGTGCCTCAAATTGCGCGGTCACTCCGCGCGGCAAAATTTCACACAAAAGCGATGCAAAAACGTAACATGGTGAGACGAATTGTCGTCTGCGTTATCCCGACCTATGAACGTGTTTATATTTGAAGATCCCAGCAGAAGCTTATTGTGTTGATATAGTCCTAGTGTGAAGCATTCAGTGATTTTATCACTTTAGACAAGAAATCTTTTACTACATCTGCGATCATATTTAGCAGTGAATGGGAATACACAGGTCTTGTTACCAATACAATACATTCTTTCGGAATGTAGTACGAGATTACAGGACACTGTAGACGGTTTTTGACAGATCTAATGATGGAGATATTCCGAAACGCGGGATAAGGTGTTAACAGAAATTACATTACTGACCAAGACTAGCGTACTTCCATCCAGCTTTCACTGATGCTCCGGGGTGCGATATCTCTTTGTGGTCTTCGTTCATGTGTTTATCTGATTAGACATGTTACGGCGTGGGAGCAAGCCATCACTCTGGACGATCATAAAATTCAAATGGCTCTGAGTACTTCGGGACTTTACATCTGAGGCATCAGTCCCCTAGAACTTAGAACTATGTAAACCTAACTAGCCTAAGGACATCACACACATCCATGTCCGAGGCAGGATTCGAGCCTGCGACCGGAGCGGTAGCACGGTTCCAGACTGAAGCGTCTAGAACCGCTCGGCTACACCGGCCAGCTGGACGACCATCTCCACCCAAAATTACAAATTGTGTTCCGCGGTGAATGACTTGTCTACCAAGAGGGTAATGATTGCGTTCACAATTCTCGAATTCTGGTGAACACTTACCATGTCTATGCCCTCTATAATAGGGGAGACCAGGGCTAATTGGCGTAGATTTTGGTTTTAGATTTTTCTGTTGTTTTGTGCAGTACTTGGGGAGATTCTGGTTAGTGCTGCGGATATCTTAACCATTTGGTAACGAAACCTTGTAGGACTCGTTAATTTAATACGGGTCAAGGTAACCCCAAAAATACTTTTCCTAAAGACTCGCATCTATGGCAACTAAAAACAGTTGCGGTGTTAGTCGGCATAGTCCGAGAGGCAAGTTGGCATAAGCTAGCACGCATAGGAATGCTTAGACAGGACACAGTAATTATCGAAGAAAAACATTTTGTTTTATCAAAACTTGGATAATTTCCTTCTCAAAGAATAAAGTGTTCAAAAACTAAATTTCTCATGAAGGAATAACATTTGAACAAGGATTATGCTTGGATTTGTAAACAACAAAATGAACTTAAACGTCTGAACAATCAATAATCACTGAAGAAAAATAAATTCGGCTTATTACTATATCTGCCTACACTTTTTCAAATCGAATTAGACCAATGTTTTAAATCAACCACAAATGTAAGAGTTTGGCACTCGTGTATTTCAGCAGGTGGATTCAGTTTCTCCACAATTTTTCTTTGGTCGTATCCTACTGGATCATCCTCGCCTGGTAATCTCCAGGTTTGCCCTGTTTCACTTTGGTAGCCACTCGAATTTCGATGGAATCTAGTTGCCATCGGTTATGACAATCTTCTCAGGGTACGGGCAGGGACTCATGGTGATTCGAGGATGATTGAGATTTTGGAAGATTCGGTGCTTGTCTTGTTCAATGTGACCTGTTGAAATGTTTTTGAGTTAAGTTGCTGTCGTGGCCTGGCTATGGAGAAAAGATGAATTTCTTCTGGGGTGAGGTGTGTTTATTCATTTTTACAGAAAGTGTTTCGTTTTTAATCAACTGTTGCGGAGAGTTAGTTGGCATAGGTGCGGGAAAATTGTCATAGGTATGCCAACACACCCCATACCTAACTATGCCAACTAGGCCCATGACGATATCGAAAACGTGATGTATAGCACACAATCCGTAACAACAGAAACAAGAAATTATGATGCGTTCGTGCAACAACGGTTAACCACTCTTCCAAAAACCGCCATCAGTAGCTCTTCAGTTAGATCTACAGGTTAAATGGGAAAAAATAGTTACGATGACAAAATTTACTAACCAGTTGGAAAACAATTAACCAGGGGTCCTTACTTTGTGAAGCTTCCAAGTGAACTGAAGTTGTGGTGGATGTTACACCTGTACATACACTTCCCACTAACAGGATGGCAGCACTCTTATCCCACGGTGGCATGAAGCAAAAGCTGTGAGCCAACAAGCCCCGTATGCCAACTAATCGCAGTCTCCCTAATCAAGTTATGCTGACCCTAATTTTGGTACAATTCTCGTTGTTGGTACCTGTAGGGATGGATAAATTTTTCTATAAATCTTACACCGCATTGCATGCTTGCAAGGGAAATATGCTGACTCGAACAAAGAACAAAGAAAGAAAAACGAAAGAAAATTATTTTAAAATACGGAGAACTGTCTGCTCTACCACACACAGAGTTCGTTTATCTATCAACCTCTGCATTTGTGTAGAGTCGAAGTCTAAGGTTCGCGACCGTAAAGGCTCTGAGGAAGCAATAAAGGAGGGCGTTCTGAAAAGTAATGTCTCCGGATTTTTTGTGAAAACTCTAAAGCTTGTTAAAGAAAACAAATTTTATTAAAAATCTAAGTCTATTCTTCATGTCCATATGCTTTTTTCTCAACATATTTACGCTGGCGACGAACGCACTTTTCCCAACGAGAGACCCATTTGTTAGTTTGTTGATACCGTCACTGTACAATGTTTGACACAGTTGACGGAGGCACTACCTCACCTCTGCTTGCACCACTTCATCACCACCAATGTGAAATTCTCGAAGGAGTTTTTTAAGTGTTGAAGACTGATGAAAATCGGATGGGGCTAAGTAGGGACTGAAACTTCCTGGCAGATTAAAACTGTGTGCCCGACCGAGACTCGAACTCGGGACCTTTGCCTTTCGCGGGCAAGCGCTCTACCAACTGAGCTACCGAAGCACGACTCACGCCCGGTACTCACAGCTTTACTTCTGCCAGTATCTCGTCTCCTACCTTCCAAACTTTACAGAAGCTCTCCTGCGAACCTAGCAGAACTAGCACTCCTGAAAGAAAGGATATAGCGGAGACATGGCTTAGCCACAGCCTGGGGGATGTTTCCAGAATGAGATTTTCACTCTGCAGCGGAGTGTGCGCTGATATGAAACTTCCTGGCAGATTAAAACTGTTTGCAGAAACCCAAGGCATAAGACCGCTGAGATGTCTCAGTGCTATTGTGTGATATGGCATTGTTATCCTGAAGCAGAGGGTGCTCCATGTGTCGAAGAACTAGTCGAGTTCGTGCTTTCAATTCCGCTGTTTCTCACGCACCGACGTACACAGTCCAGCCACATTTTGTGGCCACCGGCTATGTTGCGACGTCGAGGTGCAATAATCACTTACAGATGGCAGGTGGCAGCACTGGCAGTAGAGAATAAATAAAGCGTGTCAGGGAAACGCAGAAAACAGTTCAGTGACTGTCGTAATGCGAAAAAGGAGAGATTTACCTGAAGTCTTAAAGGGCACGATCATTAGTTTTCGGGCCAACGTTGGTAGGATTTTCGAAATGAGTAAATTCGTAAACTGTTAGCATGGCGCTGTGGTTAAAAAATACCATGCGTGGCAAAAATGAATCTGTCCAAAACCAGTACCGAGACACCTGTGGTGCACCACCGTTCGTTCAAATGTTCAAATGTGTGTGAAATCTTATGGGACCTAACTGATAAGGTCATCAGTCCCTAAGCTTACACACTACTTAACCTAAATTATCCTAAGGACAAACACACACAACCCTGCCCGAGGGAGGACTCGAACCTCCGCCGGGATCAGCCGCACAGCCCATGACTGCTGCGCCTCAGACCGCACAGATAATCCCGCGCGGCACCGTTGGTAGACGATAAGAGTGAACGATAGCTGCGGGCATGTGCACAGGCGAACATACGTGCAACTGACGGCCCAGGTCATCCATCGGGCTACCAACAGTGCATCCTCAACGCTCGTTCAGCGATTGTTGCTGCGTATGGGCCTCAGCAGCAGGCGCCTGATCCACGCACCCATGTTGACTACTGTCCATCAGCGTCAAGGCTGGAATTTACACGCTGTTACCCGTATAGGACGTCCACTAAGTGGCGATAGGTGGCCTTTTCAGATGAATCACGTTTTACGCCCCATCGTATAGACAAATGTTGGAGTATATGGTGTGAGCCGACTGAAAGCAAACACTGCAACAATCGTAGCATGCGTCCAGGCCGGAGGAGGGAGCGTTATGGTCTGAGGAATAGTTTCGTGGTATTCCATGGTTGATCTTGTCATTCTGGAAAGTGCAATAGATCAACGCAAGTATGCATCTATCCTTGTGGGGCCCGCGGTCTAACGCGCTGCTTCCCGAGCGAGAAGGTGTGCAGGTTCCCGGCACCAATCCGCCCTGCGGATTAGTGCCAAGGTCCGGTATGCCGACCAGCCTGTGGATGGTTTTTAAGGCAGTTTTCCGTGTACCTTGGCGAATGCGAACTGGCCCCTTATTCCACCTCAGTTAGAATGTGTCGACAATTGCTGTGCAAACACCGTTTCCATGTACGCGTATGTAACGGAAACATTGTGGTTATACTCGTCTGGTATGAGACATCGAGTATACGACTTGGGGCCGAACCGCACAATAACCCTGGGTTCGGTGTGGGGTGGCGGTGGGGTGGGTGGACTGCTGTGGCCTGTTGTTGGGTTGTGAACCACTGAGAGCTACGGCACGACGAAGCCATTCCGTCGTTTCTAGGTCCGCTGTTTAATACATACATACAAACATATCCTTGTGGATCATGTCTACCCCTAGAAGCAGTTTATTTTCCCTCGGCACGATTTATCTACAACAGGATAATGCAACTTGTCACACAGCTTGTATTGTACGTGCGTGGTTCGAAGAGCACCACGATGCGTTTACAGTGATCGACTGGCCACTAAACTCCCCGGATTTAAACCCCATAAAGAATCTGTGCGATTACCACTATCGATCTGTTCACGTGATGATTCCTGATCTGACAAGCCTAACGCAGCTGTCCACGGCTTTGGAGTCCACCTCCTTGTCGGTACATTCCAGAACTTCATTGACTTCCCTCCTGCGCGTCTCGCAGCGATCTGCGATGCAAAAGGTGCTTATTCAGGCCTTTGTCAGGTGGCCACATTAGTAGAACTGGACAGCGTAGTTACGTTACACACACTACCATTTTATACGCTACAATTCGGAGTCCTCAAGCGCTACAGGGTTGCAATTTGGGTCAGCGACCGAGTAATGCGCATTCACGGAATACCACAACCGATGTTGAGAACAATGTAAGAAATTCGGAGATATACTTTTCAGCGCGCTCTTGAATACTATTAGTCAGGTATCCTGGTGCACGGTGTACGGTCCTAGTTGCAGGTTTCGCTATCTAATGGCTTCCAGAGCCAAGAAAATTTCCATTTTGAATATTTCAGACAATTATTGACTGAATTTAAAAATTTAAAATTCTGTACTACATTACTCATTAAGAAATATAATTTTGTGTTAAAAAATCAACACAGCAAGACAAGTGTTACAGTCAGAAACAGCGTATATGTCTTGCAGCAGCGAACTAACGGTACGCAATTACCCAAACTATATTCATTCAGTATTTGACAATGACAGTACATAGTCGCTTCCAACAAACTTTGCATATAATTTCAAACCTTTACGAAAGTTTTTCTCCTTGACTCCCCCTGCAAAATGGTGAAATTGGCCTGTCGCTTACTATATTTTTGGTGCAGTAAAGCATCAGCATAGACATGACTTTTCAGTTTATTACTTCTTTTCTACGAACTCTATTCGGAATATCCTTTGCAGTCAGTATCCACGTACGCCTCTGAATGAAACTGCAAAATTATATCATTTTACTACATACAGTTCAAGAAACATGACGCCATAAACAACGAAATGCTTGAAGAATTAGCTGTTGCATAAAATGGAGTACAAATTACCCAAGCAATATTCATCCAATATTTCATAATGAGAGAACTTAGCGACTTGCAACAAACTTTAAGCGTAATCTCAAAGATTCTGTATACTTTTACTCGGTTGCATACGTCAAATATTTTACACATTGACTCGCTTGAAAAGTAAGTAGAGGTTTGTAACTGTTTTATTCATCGGAGTTCGAACAGACTGTTACGACCAAGTGAGTTACAAGTGTCATGAATGAAGTATTATTTGACAATAAGCTCAACACATGCCTGAAGAAAATATATGCTTCAAGAGCTATAATTTTTAAAATCGAAGCTGTTGTGTTGCCGTAAATTTTTCCCTTAGTCGCCATCAAAGTGCAATTGAGGATTTTCAGACATTCGCATCGCCGTCACGTCAGAGGCCAACACATGCCCTGGCGACACGACGAACTGTTCCTGTCGCCAGGCCGAGAGAAGCGCTTTCTCTGCAACTCTCCCATATCTCTAATTCAGTAGCAAGCTAGTGTACTGGATTAAAATCGTAGAGAGCGAATATGACTGCATTTATTTGTTTATACCATGAATTTGGTCCGATAATTTGTTCTCTTAAGAGTCGTTTTCCTTGTAATCTGTACACATTATAAAAGTCGATGTATGTACCCTTCACACCTCTTCCTAACCACGGATGTATTTCAGCCAAACTAGTAACACATATGACTTACTGTCTGGAGAGAACCACTACCCATCAAAGAGGTGAGGGTGAAAAAGAAGTGTAGCGCACGGGGCGCAGATACCCATATTATATGCATTTAGTATTTGAGAATGAGAGCACGTAATGACCTGCAAATAACTTTATACACAGTACACCTGTAGGATCCTTTTTCTCGCCGACTACCCTTACAAAGTGATGAAAGGAAAACAAATGTATCTCTTAGCAGGCCTAAATTTTCGCTGTTCATGCTGTAAGGCTGCAGTATCAGGCATGACCTTCTAAATTTTTACTTCTTTACTAATAACACTATTTGCAACACAATCTGCAGACAGTATTCAAGCATACCACTGGACGCACCTGCAAATTATATCACTGTACGGCACATAGTTAAAGAGGTATTAGGGCCTACGTCATAAATACAAGCAGCCTGGAAACTAAACTGGAGGGGGGAAATTCTCTAGAGATATAGCTGAAATATGTGTGCAAATAAGATACAGGTGAAATATGTGTATAAGTGCGTGTGAAATATTCTAAATATATGAGACATGCGTACTCAGGCAAAGCCAGAGGGATAAAGCTCCTCCTAAAACCACAGATCGATTTCAGGTAAACTTGATGGTCATTCTACTTATTATCTGGAAACAAATACTGTGTAGGTAAAAACCAACAACCTCCTACTGGGGGTTTGGGTGATAACGTGGAGAGTGCTGGTGGGAGGAGGATATCGACAGGCAGAGAGGGGAAGAAAGAGATGGACACAGGCAAGCGAGAGAAGGAGATGGACAGAGAGAAAGAGAGGAAGACGGGAAATGGTCAGAAGGAGAAGAGAAGGACAAAGAGAGGGAAGGAGGAGGAGATGGACAAAGATAGGAAAGAGGAGAAGGCAGACAGAGAGAGAGGGTTCAAATGGTTCAAATGGATCTGAGCACTATGGGACTTAACTTTTGTGGTCATCAGTCCCCTAGAAGTTAGAACTACTTAAACCTAACTAACCTAAGGACATCACACACATCAATGCCCGAGGCAGAATTCGAACCTGCGACCGTAGCGGTCACGCGGTTCCAGACTGAAGCGCCTAGAACCGCACGGCCACTTCGGCCAGCCTCGTAATTCAGTAAGAGAAATCAGAGCTCGCAAGGAAAGATTTTATTGTTCGTTTTTACCATGTGCTATTTGAGAGTGGAACGATCGAGTGGTCTCAAGTGTAAATTGCAGAGTAGTCATATAGATTTAGATGTATATCGACTTAGTAGGAAATCACCATTCATCTCGAGAACAGAGCATGTCTACTCAGGCTTCATCTCACCATGCGGCTAATCTTTTACTTAGTTCTCCTGCAAACTGGCCGCTAAAAACAATCCTACAGTGTACACTGCCAACAGAAAAATATCCTTTGTGGTAGAAGGCTAGCTATTCAGTCTTAGACGCCTAAAATCTGCCCATGTGGAGGAAGGAATAGTGTTTCGTTTGTTCATCATTCTTGTGTAATCCATATAGACCATTGATGTCTCATATTACTGTTCAAAGGTTTCTTTGAAGTTAGCCGCATTTGGGTAGTGAAATGAATCAGTAGTAACAGGTGAAATTTTTTTGGCGGACCCGGACTCGAAACCGGGTTTCCCGCCTTACGCGAGCGGCCGCGTTTATCACCTCAGTCATCCGAACACACTTCCCTTCCGACCCAAATTCCCAGGCTGTTACATACTAACGACACAGCGTCATCTACACATGAACTCCTTACTCGCAGATCCCTGATTCGTGCAAGAGACCGTACATGGTGTGCATCCACACTGAAAGAATGGTCATCGTCACCTTCTTTCTTTCGGACATGTCCGAGAGAACAGACATCATTTATGTTTATAGTCTCATAAACACTCCTGGAAATGGAAAAAAGAACACATTGACACCGGTGTGTCAGACCCACCATACTTGCTCCGGACACTGCGAGAGGGCTGTACAAGCAATGATCACACGCACGGCACAGCGGACACACCAGGAACCGCGGTGTTGGCCGTCGAATGGCGCTAGCTGCGCAGCATTTGTGCACCGCCGCCGTCAGTGTCAGCCAGTTTGCCGTGGCATACGGAGCTCCATCGCAGTCTTTAACACTGGTAGCATGCCGCGACAGCGTGGACGTGAACCGTATGTGCAGTTGACGGACTTTGAGCGAGGGCGTATAGTGGGCATGCGGGAGGCCGAGTGGACGTACCGCCGAATTGCTCAACACGTGGGGCGTGAGGTCTCCACAGTACATCGATGTTGTCGCCAGTGGTCGGCGGAAGGCGCACGTGCCCGTCGACCTGGGACCGGACCGCAGCGACGCACGGATGCACGCCAAGACCGTAGGATCCAACGCAGTGCCGTAGGGGACCGCACCGCCACTTCCCAGCAAATTAGGGACACTGTTGCTCCTGGGGTATCGGCGAGGACCATTCGCAACCGTCTCCATGAAGCTGGGCTACGGTCCCGCACACCGTTAGGCCGTCTTCCGCTCACGCCCCAACATCGTGCAGCCCGCCTCCAGTGGTGTCGCGACAGGCGTGATTGGAGGGACGAATGGAGACGTGTCGTCTTCAGCGATGAGAGTCGCTTCTGCCTTGGTGCCAATGATGGTCGTATGCGTGTTTGGCGCCGTGCAGGTGAGCGCCACAACCAGGACTGCATACGACCGAGGCACACAGGGCCAACACCCGGCATCATGGTGTGGGGAGCGATCTCCTACACTGGCCGTACACCACTGGTGATCATCGAGGGGACACTGAATAGAGCACGGTACATCCAAACCGTCATCGAACCCATCGTTCTACCATTCCTAGACAGGCAAGGGAATTTGCTGTTCCAACAGGACAATGCACGTCCGCATGTATCCCGTGCCACCCAACGTGCTCTAGAAGGTGTAAGTCAACTACCCTGGCCAGCAAGATCTCCGGATCTGTCCCCCATTGAGCATGTTTGGGACTGGATGAAGCGTCGTCTCACGCGGTCTGCACGTCCAGCACGAGCGCTGGTCCAACTGAGGCGCCAGGTGGAAATGGCATGGCAAGCCGTTCCACAGGACTACATTCAGCATCTCTACGATCGTCTCCATGGTAGAATAGCAGCCTGCATTGCTGCGAAAGGTGGATATACACTGTACTAGTGCCGACATTGTGCATGCTCTGTTGCCTATGTCTATGTGCCTGTGGTTCTGTCAGTGTGATCATGTGATGTATCTGACCCCAGGAATGTGTCAATAAAGTTTCCCCTTCCTGGGACAATGAATTCACGGTGTTCTTATTTCAATTTCCAGGAGTGTATATTCTGGTACTAGTCAAATTCAAGAAAGCGACTCCGGCAAGAAAAAGGAATAAAAGTGAGATAGTGTTAATACTTTCATCCTTCTCTACCTCATCTGCATTACTGCAGATGACGTGTCACTGAGCACATTTGTACTCTGCATGCAGTACACGTGAGGTGCCTAGTTGTTTCCACTGCCCTGTGTGGAATACGTAAGTTCTTGTACACTTCACTAACCTGCTGTCTTCATCATGATGATGTCCCCAGCGCAGAAAACAGCACGCAGCTCGTGGATTCTTTTTCTTGCGGCTGAAATTAACTTCGCAAGGAACTGCTGCTACGAATAAACTATAACTCATTTGGGATGCCACTCGCGTTTTTATTCATATAGACATGAGAAACTATTCTTGATCACAACGTATTGAACATATCTTTCCACAGTCATTGTATCTGGCTAAAATAACATGAAATACATCCTGCCACAGACAACATGTCTGTCTACTGGAACCGTCAGAACTGGAGAATAAAATTACATGAATCAAATTCTACTATTACAGGCAGCATGTCTGTACCTAGCGACGGTCAGAACTGTAGTAAATAAAATTGCATGAAACATATACTGCTATAACAGACAATATGTCTGTCTACTGGAACGGTCAGAACTGGAGAGCCGGACTGCCTGAGACACCCGAACGCCACCGAAGTGCATCAGCAGTAATATAGTCAGTCTTTTGTTTTAGTAATAGATGTTTATTTAAAAAAATGAAGTAATTTGGATGACAGGTTTAATTAATAATAGCAACTAAAGTTTAACGTTTTGGCGCCCTACCGGCGAACACAGCAGCCAATCATAGAGCAGCAGCATCCTGCAGGCGGTCTTTCTCACGGGAATGGTACCGAATCTAACATCTGTCACCGGTACCTCATCCCACATTGCGTCATCTCTATGCTTCTTGCATCTCCACTGCCCTCGGAATAGCTTCCCGGAGCCTAATATGATGGCTGAATAAGCCAGAAATATTACACGACGCTACGCAAACAGAATCCCAAGTCCTGAAACCGTTAATGCTACTTCAGGAGGAAGATAGTTTTAAACTAGTCGACACGTTGTCCTTGTATACTTATGTCCTTGTATACTTATAAAATGAAATCGAATGATTTCTATTCTGAAGAAGCTAATGAATAGAGATATACCGTACACTAATGACTTTCCATTCTTCGACGATATAAGTTCATAACTGGTTTTTGCAGATGTCTGTTTAAAATTCTTCTTTCTTGTAACTACCTGAGCCGTCGGAATTATAATAACTAACAAAATGCTGTTATGCGTCTACCATAAGAAGAGAATAATCTTCAAAGAACCGTCGTGAAATTTTGAAGTAATTTCTTTAACAATGAATAAGTAAATTAAGATTACAAAAGACAGCAAACAACTAAATTTTAGTAGATAAACATGATTGTCCCTGGAAATAAAAACTATTTTAACGTTTCAGAGATTGTGTGAAATATAGTTGTACTGCGCATAACTCATGAAAATTCTTCCCCGTGAATATTTTAGCACCTGCCCACCGTTTAATTTATTACTGTTCAACATGCCCCTGCCACCTAAAATTGAAGCGTTAACCGTGACATCATAAGGGTTTTTTTTGGCACGAAGCCATTAAATTGAAGGGCACGCCTGAATACATTTACGTTAATGTTCCTGATGGTCTTCAGGGCATTATTCCGCATGAACGACAGGTAAATATTTATCGCTGTCAGTGTAACCAGCTGGGTGTTGTAAACAGCGACACAATTCTCGATGGACACTGCTGCCGCGATATATTACCACGTGTTTCCCTCTGAGTGAATTGCAAGGGTTTTTATTTCAATTTCTGTGTGGTTCTCGACACGATATAATTTACTGTATAAGGCCCGAATACTATAAAGCTGGAAACAAAAATTATCGTAGAAAAGTAAAAGACAAACAAAACATTTTGTTCGTCGTATTTCGGCACACATGATGAGAGATTCACGCTCACCGACAGCTGAGCGAAACCAAACACCTTCGGAAACCCTGTAGATGAAACAGAAAATAATGTCTGTGATAGAGACAAATGTCAATACCGTTGTTGACCCTTGCTAGTGCTGCTTTCTCTTTTCTTTCAGCTAAACAATAGTGCTGCATTATTACAAAACATAAACTGAAAATCGAGTACTAGCCGAACTAAATGTGTACTTAGAAATATTCAGTAAGTGCCCTATTTAGCTTTTATTCACGGCGTAACAATGTGAAGTTACAGTATTTTCGTTATTCTCATATCAGTAAACCACATCCAAATGACGCTCAGAGGTAAAGCTGTGCTTCACCGTTCCATCGACGCTGAGGTCATTACTAACAGAGTTTAGCTGAACTGCACAAAAAATGGAGAAGAGTGGTATATTTCATCATATTATTGCACATGACAATAGATTGAACCATAGCTTTATTCGCCTGATGTAACTGAGTCCAGCGTCGTTGCTACATCCAACTGCAACACTTCGTTCGGTGTCACATCAGGGTCCTAGGTCCTATCATAGAAAATTTCCATTGTATTCTGCACCCCCCCCCCTTCTCGCTCTCTTCTCTCTCTCTCTCTCTCTCTCTCTCTCTCTCTCTCTCTCTCTCTCTCTATCACTATCTCTACCTATCTATCTCGAAGTGAATGACTTTCCTAATCGCTCAGACTTGGGAAAACGTTTTCTTCACTACCTGTAAGTTTCAGACGAATTCTTTCCATCTCCTTCTAGATTCCTTGTGTCTACTAGTTAAATTTCTGGTGAAAAGCGTAGCCTTTTGCAGTCTATAAATTCGATGCCTTTGCGGGCATTGTCATTCCATAAATATCGTGGTTAAGTAGGTCGTCATTTTTGGGACAGAATTACAGTTTTTTGAATGTTACTCCAAATCAGTGACCTCAGTAGTCATTAGACCTCGTGAGAGAGCAGAATGGGGAACTCTGCGGAACCCACGGACTTCGAAGGTCGTCAGGTGATCGGGTGCCACATGTGTCATACGTCTGTGCGCGAGATTCCCACACTCCTAAACATCCCTATGTCCACTGTTTCCGATGTGATAGTGAAGTGGAAAGGTGAAGGGACACGTACAGTACAAAAGCGTACAGTCCGACCTCGCCTGTTGCCTGACAGAGACCGCCGACAGTTGAAGAGGGTCGTAATGTGTAACAGGCAGACATCTATCCAGACCATCATACAGGAATTCCAAACTGCGTCAGGATCCACTCAGAGGAGTGTTCCTGGAGGCACTCTGTAGCAATGCTGGACGTGTCGGGTGTCGCACTGCCCCTCTGGAACTGCCCAATCCTTCGGAATGCACAGTGGGCATGAATGGATACAGTTGATCAGACAGGATGCTTACGTAAGTGTCACGTGTCAGAGTCGTATCTAGATATATCAGGGGTCCCATATCACTTCAACTGCACACGCCCCACACCATTACAAATCCTCCACCAACTTGAACTGCCCTTGCTGACATGCAGGATCCACCTATTCATGAGGTTCTCGCCAGAGAAGTACACGTCTATCCAGTCGATACAATTTCAAACGAGACTCGTCCGACCAGGCAACATGTTTCCAGTCTTCAGCAGTCCATTATCGGCGTTGACGGACCCAGGCGAGGCGTAAAGCTTTGTGTCGTGCATTCATCAATGGTGTACGAGTGGCCTTCGGCTCCGAAAGCCCAAATCGATGAGGTTTCCTTGAATGATTCGCACGATTTCACTTGTTGTTGGCCCAGCATTGAAATCTGCATCAATTTGCGGAAGGGTTGCACTTCTGTCACACTGAACGATTCTCTTGAGTCGTTATGGTCTCATTCTTGCAGGATCATTTTCCGGCCGCAGCGATGTAGGAGATTTGGTTTTTTTACCGGTTTCCTGATATTGAGGGTAAAGTCGTGAAATTGTCGTACGGGAAAATCCACATTTCATCGCTACCTCGGAGATGCTGTATCTATAACACCACGTTCAAACTGCCATTGTAGCAGCACTAACCGATGTAACAACTGCGCCAGACACTTGTGTTGTGCTGCTGCCGACCGCAGCACCGTGTTCTGCCTATTTACATGTCTCTGTATTTGAATATGCGTGCCTATATCAGTTTGTTTGGCGCTTCGGTGTATTTCGCTCACCATTGTATTGTATTGTATGTTAACCGGGGACCTAGATACGACGGAGAGACTCCGTCCCCGCCGCAGCCGCAGTGGTCCACAACCCCACGACAACTACCGCAGTCCACTTCACCCCTTCACCGCCCCACACCGAACCCAGGGTTATTGTGCGGTTCGGCCCCCGGTGGACCCCCCAGGTAACGTCTCACACCAGACGAGTGTAACCCCTATGTTTGCGTGGTAGAGTAATGGTGGTATACGCGTACGTGGAGAACTTGTTTGCGCAGCAATCGCCGACATAGTGTAACTGAGGCGGAATAAGGGGAACCAGCCCGCATTCGCCGAGGCAGATGGAAAACCGCCTAAAAACCATCCACAGACCGGACGGTTCACCGGACCTCGACACAAATCCGCCTGGCCGATTCGTGCCGGGGACCAGGCGCTCCTTCCTGCCGGAAAGCCGTGCGTTAGACCGCACGGCCAACCGGGCGGGCTTCGCTCACCATACTAGACATTTCAATAAGTGCTTGATTCCCTACAAAGAGCAGTTCTCGTGTACCATGACCTTTTAGGCTTGACGTTTGCGAACTTTGAGCTGCTAAATTATGTGGTAACCTTAGTGTAATGTAAACACGCAGTTTCGCATTTCATGATTACCATTCCTTGTACATAATGGCAATTTTGTATCTAGCTTTTCCTTATGTACTTTTCACAGTCCTGTTATGTACACACTGATACTGTGGTATCACCCTATGGGCGTTCAACGTTGGCAACGGAACTGTAAGTCTCCGTCAGATGCTATAGCAGTCGCGCAGGATCTGGAGGACTCAGTGGTGCTCACCCGCAAGGCATCGCCTCCAGCTGCTCAGGACTACGAGCGACCTCTTCCACCGAAGTATAGGATGGCCGGCGGCAGTCACTCAGCCCAAATGCGCTTTGAGCCCCTTCGCTACGACACCGTCATTCATCTTCCTTTACGGAGCCTCATCCTTGCAGACATTGAGTGCTTCACTTCATTTCTTGCTGCATTATTTGTAATGAGCCTTCGTTGTTGTTGTTGTGGTCTTCAGTCCTGAGACTGGTTTGATGCAGCTCTCCATGCTACACTATCCTGTGCAAGCTTCTTCATCTCCCGGTATCTACTGCAACGTACATCATTTTGAATCTGCTTAGTGTATTCATCTCTTGGTCTCCCTCTACGATTTTTACCCTCCACGCTGCCCTCCAATACTAAATTGGTGATCCCTTGATGCCTCAGAACATGTCCTGCCAACCGATCCCTTCTTCTAGTCAAGTTGTGCCACAAACTTCTCTTCTCCCCAATCCTATTCAATACCTCCTCAGTAGTTATGTGATCTACCCATCTAATCTTCAGCATTCTTCTGTAGCACCACATTTCGAAAGCTTCTATTCTCTTCTTGTCCAAACTATTTATCGTCCATGTTTGACTTCCATACATGGCTACACTCCATACAAACACTTTCAGAAATGACTTCCTGACACTTAAATCTATACTCGATGTTAACAAATTTCTCTTCTTCAGAAACGCTTTCCTTGCCATTGCCAGTCTACATTTTATATCCTCTCTACTTCTACCATCATCAGTTATTTTGCTCCCCAAATAGCAAAACTCCTTTACTACTTTAAGTGTCTCATTTCCTAATCTAATTCCCTCAGCATCACCCGACTTAATTCGACTACATTCCATTATCCTCGTTTTGCTTTTGTTGATGTTCATCTTATATTCTCCTTTCAAGACACTGTCCATTCCGTTCAACTGCTCTTCCAAGTCCTTTGCTGTCTCTGACAGAATTACAATTTCATCGGCGAACCTCAAAGTTTTTATTTCTTCTCCATGGATTTTAATACCTACTCCGAATTTTTCTTTTGTTTCCTTCACTGCTTGCTCAATATACAGATTGAATAACATCGGGGAGAGGCTACAATCCTGTCTCACTCCATTCCCAACCACTGCTTCCCTTTCATGCCCCTCGACTCTTATAACTGCCATCTGGTTTCTGTACAAGTTGTAAATAGCCTTTCGCTCGTGGTATTTTACCCCTGCCACCTGCCTTCGTAAGCTTGGTGAAGTGCAAGCTAAGCAGATCTTCTGTTTGTTAACTCATTCGCTAATCATTTCTGCTCCTGTCCAGCTTTCCTTCAACAGTTTGTCGCACCACTCTACTCTGTAGCCCACCTCTTCTTACCGTTGTGTACGAAGTCGTACACAGATGCGTGCAGGGATGAGGAGAGCCGGTGAGAGTCCCCGTAGGGTGAGCACGGTCGGCCCCCCGGCCCCTGGTAAGGCTTCTTCGCCTTAACTGGAGCGGTGGAGGCGTCGGAGCGGCAAGTAAGGCAGCCCGTGTGCGCGCGGTCAGCGCCCGTGCAGTGCCGCGTTCTGCTCTGCTGCGCTATGCTGGTGTGGCGTGTTGCGTGCTGGCCGCCCCCCTGATAACGCGTGGTGCCTAACGTGCTGGCTAATCGGGCGCCGCATCACTCGGCCGAAATAGCGCCGTAGGCTCCCCCTATCTGTAGCGGCCATCCCTCTCCCCCTCCCCCTCCCGCACGAGACGCGCGTGTCGCCCCACCGCTGGCCAGCGCCCGTCTCCATTCCCAAATTAGATTTTTCCTCCCTGCCCGCCAGATTTCTCACGCTCACGTTATCGCCACTGTCTCTTCAACGTCCGCTTCCAGTGCTGTGTGTCAAGTTCTAAAAATGCTTCGTGACCTTGCACTGAGCCTAACACTTGAAGTGGCGGTAAGAGCATAGGAGCCATCCGTCTTTGTCACGTCTTCAGCGCCAACAAATACGCTTCGTTTCGCCTCAGACACAATACTCACTGACACGCCTTCTGCACGACGAGAGAGATATACAATAAAAAGAATACGTCCACAGAGGCAAAGATAAGCCACTACAAAGCAACGGTGAGAAATGCAGTATTATATGCTGCTGAGACGATGACACTAAGAAGAAATGGGGCAGAAAAAGAAGAGAAAAATACTGAGAAAAATACTAGGTCCCAAAAGAGGTGGAGAGAGGTGGATACGAAGACCTAGGGAAGAAATGTACTGGAACATGAGAACAATTCCTGGGAAATCAGACGGAAAAGGGCAAGGTTTGCTGGACATGTAGTTAGTATGAGTATGGACAGAATGACGAAGAGAGAGTGCGAAACAACAGGGAGGACAAGGGGAAAGACAGGAACCCAGTGGGCTGTTGAACTTCGGAAGGTCTGGTTGGAATTAGGGATCAAGGTCGAAGGAAAGGAAAATTGGAGGAACAAATATACACCGACGAATATGCCTGAGATCAATGACAGTGAAGAATACAGGAAAAGATTAGAGAGTCAGCAGTGGAGCCGACAGGAGAAACGGAAACTGAAGATCTCGGAAGAAGAGCGGGAGAGAAGAAGAGAAAGAATGAAGAGGTTCTGGGAGAAGAAGAGGAAAATGCAGTCCACGAAGGGGCTACCCGTGGTCCTACAGAGGCCGTAACGCAAGAAGAAGAAGAGAAGAAGAAGGAGGTTAGGATTAGGATGACGTATGACGACAAAGCCAGTAGTTCCCGCTCTGTTGTCCGGGATTTGTTATTTCAGATTGTAAATTCCCTCCTACTTCGACACATTCTCCTTTTTAGTCAGTCCATGTTGTCCAACATTTTCCCACTGAGTCTGTTCTAAGGGGACAGCAAAATACCAATTATCAGCTGTCAAACCCCTTCACTGGGCTCCAAGCGTATTCCACCCACAGCTATTATCAAACTGGGAAATACACTGCTGGCAGTAAAAAATGCGTCACCTTGATGATGGCGTGCAGCAGATGTCAAATTGGCAAGAAATGTATTGCGTGAGTGGATACACAAATCTAAAATGGTCGGGGAGCTTGGGAGTGGGGAGTAGAAGGTGCAGGTGGTTTTACTGGACAGCTGATGAACTGTGGAGACAAAAGTCATGGAATACCTCCTTTTCCCAGGCGTAGTGCAGCAGTTAGACGTGACATGGACTCAGCAAGTCTTTGGGAATACGCTTCAGAAATACTGTGCCATGTTGACCCCATAACCGTCCATAATTGCGAAAGCGATACCAGTGCAGGATTTTGTGCACGAACAGACCTCTCGATTGTGTCCCATAAATGTTCGATGGGATTCGTGCCGGGCGATCTGATGGCCAGATCATTCGCTCGAACTGTCCAGAATGTTCTTCAAAGCAATCGTGTACAATTATGACCCGGTGACTTGACGCACTGTCACCCATAAAAATTTGCATCGTTGTTTGGAAACGTGAACTCCATGAGTAGCTGCAAATTATCTTCAGGCAGCCGCACGTAACCATTTCCAGTCAGAGATCCGTTCAGTTGGACCAGAGGACCCAGTCCATCTAGTGTAAACATAGCCCACAGCAATGTGGAGCCACCACCACCTTGCGCAGTGTTTTGTTAACAACTCAGGTCCACAGTATCGTGGTGTCTGTCTCACACATGAACCCTGCAAGCAGCTCTTATCAATAGAAATCGGGACTCATTCGATCAGGTCACGGTTTTTCTACATCTACATCTACATCATACTCTGCAAGCCACCTAACGGTGTGTGGTGAAGGGCTATTTGGGTACCACTAACTGAGCCCTCCAACCCTGTTCCACTAGCGAATAGCGCGTTGGAAGAATGATTGTCGGTAAGCCTCTGTATTGGCTCTAATTTCTCTCATTTTCTCCTCATGGTCAATACACGAGGCGTATGTGGGGGGAAGTAGTATGTTGTCCAACTCTTCCCGGAAAGTACTCCCTCGAAATTTCAATAGTAAATTTTTTCAGTCATCTTGAGTCCAACAGACATGGTCAAGAGCCAAGGAGAGGGGCTGCTGTAACCCATTAGCAACAAATTTCTCCCCACTGTCCTAATGAATAAGTTCGTCGTATGTCCTACATTGATTGCTGGGGTTATTTCAGGCAGTTTTGCTTGTCTGATAGCAGTGACAACTCTGCGCAAACACCGATACTCTCGACCGTTTAGTGAAAGCCGTCGGCCACTGCGATGTCTGTGGGTGGAGGTAATGCCTGAAATTTGTTATTCTCGGCACGCACTTGAGACTGTGTATCTCGTAATATTGGATTCCATAACGATTTCCGAAAACCAAAGTCCCACGTGTCTAGCTTCTACCATCATTCCGCGTTCAGTCTGTCAACCGCAGTCGTGCGGCCATAATCACGTCGGAAACCTTTTCACATGAATCACCTGAGTACAAATGACAGCTCTGCCAATGCACTGCTCTTTTCCACCTTGTCTACGCGATGCTACCGCCAGCTGTAGATGTACATGTCGGTACGGTTGGTTGGTTTGTGGGGGTTGAAGGGACCAGACTGAAAAGGTCATCGGTCCCTACATTTCGGTATACCGGGACTTCGGTTACCTCAGTGTATTTCATCATTTATTAATAGAAACAAAAACATGAACATTACACAACATCCTCAGAGCGATTCCACAATAGTTTGATGTCGAAACATATCTGATCACATTTGGCCATAGGACAACAAATCTTTAATTTTAGATCTCCCAGCCGCGCGAGATTAGCCGAGCGGTCTCAGGCGCTGCAGTCATGGACTGGATATACACTCCTGGAAATGGAAAAAAGGACACATTGACACTGGTGTGTCAGACCCACCATACTTGCTCCGGACACTGCGAGAGGGCTGTACAAGCAATGATCACACGCACAGCACAGCGGACACACCAGGAACCGCGGTGTTGGCCGTCGAATGGCGCTAGCTGCGCAGCATTTGTGCACCGCCGCCGTCAGTGTCAGCCAGTTTGCAGTGGCATACGGAGCTCCATCGCAGTCTTTAACACTGGTAGCATGCCGCGACAGCGTGGACGTGAACCGCATGTGCAGTTGACGGACTTTGAGCGAGGGCGTATAGTGGGCATGCGGGAGGCCGGGTGGACGTACCGCCGAATTGCTCAACACGTGGGGCGTGACGTCTCCACAGTACATCGATGTTGTCGCCAGTGGTCGGCGGAAGGTGCACGTGCCCGTCGACCTGGGACCGGACCGCAGCGACGCACGGATGCACGCCAAGACCGTAGGATCCTACGCAGTGCCGTAGGGGACCGCACCGCCACTTCCCAGCAAATTAGGGACACTGTTGCTCCTGGGGTATCGGCGAGGACCATTCGCAACCGTCTCCATGAAGCTGGGCTACGGTCCCGCACACCGTTAGGCCGTCTTCCGCTCACGCCCCAACATCGTGCAGCCCGCCTCCAGTGGTGTCGCGACAGGCGTGAATGGAGGGACGAATGGAGACGTGTCGTCTTCAGCGATGAGAGTCGCTTCTGCCTTGGTGCCAATGATGGTCGTATGCGTGTTTGGCGCCGTGCAGGTGAGCGCCACAATCAGGACTGCATACGACCGAGGCACACAGGGCCAACACCCGGCATTATGGTGTGGGGAGCGATCTCCTACACTGGCCGTACACCACTGGTGATCGTCGAGGGGACACTGAATAGTGCACGGTACATCCAAACCGTCATCGAACCCATCGTTCTACCATTCCTAGACCGGCAAGGGAACTTGCTGTTCCAACAGGACAATGCACGTCCGCATGTATCCCGTGCCACCCAACGTGCTCTAGAAGGTGTAAGTCAACTTACCCTGGCCAGCAAGATCTCCGGATCTGTCCCCCATTGAGCATGTTTGGGACTGGATGAAGCGTCGTCTCACGCGGTCTGCACGTCCAGCACGAACGCTGGTCCAACTGAGGCGCCAGGTGGAAATGGCATGGCAAGCCGTTCCACAGAACTACATCCAGCATCTCTACAATCGTCTCCATGGGAGAATAGCAGCCTGCATTGCTGCGAAAGGTGGATATACACTGTACTAGTGCCGACATTGTGCATGCTCTGTTGCCTGTGTCTATGTGCCTGTGGTTCTGTCAGTGTGATCATGTGATGTATCTGACCCCAGGAATGTGTCAATAAAGTTTCCCCTTCCTGGGACAATGAATTCACGGTGTTCTTATTTCAATTTCCAGGAGTGTATATGTATTTTATTCAGGTGTTCAAAATGGTTCAAATGGCTCTGAGCACTATGGGACTTAACATCTGAGGTCATCAGTCCTGTAGAACTTAGAGCTACTTAAACCTAACTAACCTAAGGGCATCACACACATACATGGCTGAGTCAGGATTCGAACCTGCGACCGTAGCAGTCACGCGGTTCCGGACTGAAGCACCTAGAACCGCTCGGCCATCACGGCCGGCAATTCAGGTGTACGTATACTATTAAAGCACAATGATTCACCAAAGTTTATAACAACACTAAGTGCTTACGACTAACATTTAAAAATAATTGTTAGGTAAATATTTAAATTTATACTTCGTAGACAGTGCTACCTTTCCCTGGTGAACACGAGAGTGACATTTACAAGCAACCAACAAAATCTTTAAAGTACATGTTAACATGAAACCTCTCCACAAAGAACATATGTCGCAAACAGTGACAATAATTCTCAGAAACATGCTGTAACATACAATAAACAAGGTAGTATGAAAGCATCCATAGAAAACTATTTCAAAAAACGAATAGTAAAAATGTAATAATTTGCCACTGTGTTTGTATAACAATGCTATTTTCTGCATGTTTTAGATTTAAAACCCACTGATTATGGTGATATTTGTCGCCGAAACAAGTTTGGGAAAATAAAGAAATAAGCGAATAACAAGGTGTCTTGCATCAAGGCAGACTCAGTTTCTGATATTGTTGTTTTCTATGCAAACACGGACCAAATGGAAGAGTTCCAAGATAAAGTTATTGAACATATATGACATGCACACCAATTATCTTGACACAAGTCGAAATGTTGACATGACGTTGGCGCAATTGACACATTGAACTTTAAAGAATCAAACGGTGGCACCCTGAGGTCAATAAAAAGTATGTCGAACCATCTGATAGACAACCTCAGCGCTACAAGTGATATAAATATCTAAAGGTAAGAGAATGGCGGAAAGCCTCACAATTCAACATCTCAGTAAAATATGGCATTCCTTTGCAGCACTTAAAACACATTATTATAGAGACAGGTGCCACACGGGATTAGCCGAGCGGTCTAGGGCGCTGCAGTCATGAACTGTGCGGCTGGTCCCGGCGGAGGTTAGAGTCCTCCCTCGGGCATGGGTATGTGTGTTTGTCCTTAGGCTAATTTAGGTTAAGTAGTGTGTAAGCTTTGGAACTGATGACCTTAGCAGTTAAGTTCCATAAGATTTCACACACATTTGAACATAGAGACACGTAGACAAAAGACGAGCCAAACTTAATGCTAAACGTCTAAAAACCGGGATGAAAGAGAATGAAGATTGCAATGAACATTGCAAAACTATCTTCTCAGTTGTACCAGCGACTGAAGAACTCACGTACACAATTTAATAAGGACAGTGGCTCACACACGGAGGGAACACTAACATAACTCAAGGAACGACACACTCATGAGGTAAAAGGCACGAGAAAAAAACACAACGCCGTAAAAATCAAAATGAGTGGCAAAACAACGTCGCTCACACAAATACCGAGCTGCTGCAGCCTCAGCTAAGCGGCAAGCTAATGTGGTCCCTCCACTTTCGCATCCACACCAACTGGCCACGCACAGCAGCGAGAATAAGGGAAGCGAACAGCCTGTACTCGTTGTTGGCAACTGCACAGCGTCCATACAGACTTTATATCCGGTTGAAGGCGCCGAGGTAATGACAGGAGGACAATATGGACTCGATGCCGGCTACTCCACAACATCTATGCGGGCGCCGTACTCCGTGCACGGCACCAAGAAGCGGCAGACAAACAAACAGCCTGCCCTCGATGCGCACAGTCCAGGACAGTGCTGGTAGCTCAGCGGTCGCGGCCACAGCTGCAATACACAGATTGGCTGCTACCTGAGGCATTCCAGTTAACCCAGTGTTCCCTAGTTCGTCCCTAGGCAAACACTTGACAGAGCTTCGCTTCCGCCTTGGCCACTGATAATGAGCGCGGCAGTGCACTTTCGGTAAGACTCTCTGGGGTCTAAATTTAGTAAGAAAGAGTCTCAATCGCAAAGCCATTTATTCAAAATATGATCGGTTTCGGCTTCTAGTAGTACGCCATCTTCAGATAACACACTGTGAAGATAAAATTTAGAAGTTCTGATTTACATAGGGAAGTAACAAACATTAAAAAGAATATAAGTTAAAAAGATGTATCGTTACCCAACAGGCTGACTATGACCACGTCTGGAACAGCTAAACTGACCCCAATCACAAAACTGGCTGAACAACCAGGGGTTAAATAGAGTGAAAGAGGCGACGCATGAGCCGCATGACGTTAGTGTCAGACAATGGGAAACGATTTACATTTCGTTTGTTAAGTTTTAAATGCCCATTTAAAAATGTGCATAAAATTAACTGTAATCGACTAAAAACAGAAATTTCAGTGTCATATAGATGCCGTAAACGTTAAAACCAGTGTTATAAAGATTAAATAACAAGCCAACGTGATAGGTTAAATTGTAAGCCAGAACGCCGTCTAGTGACGAAGACGCTGTTTCCATAGCATCTGCTATTGTGTCATCAATTATATATTGGTAATACACTCCTGGAAATGGAAAAAAGAACACATTGACACCGGTGTGTCAGACCCACCATACTTGCTCCGGACACTGCGAGAGGGCTGTACAAGCAATGATCACACGCACGGCACAGCGGACACACCAGGAACCGCGGTGTTGGCCGTCGAATGGCGCTAGCTGCGCAGCATTTGTGCACCGCCGCCGTCAGTGTCCGCCAGTTTGCCGTGGCATACGGAGCTCCATCGCAGTCTTTAACACTGGTAGCATGCCGCGACAGCGTGGACGTGAACCGCATGTGCAGTTGACGGACTTTGAGCGAGGGCGTATAGTGGGCATGCGGGAGGACGGGTGGACGTACCGCCGAATTGCTCAACACGTGGGGCGTGAGGTCTCCACAGTACATCGATGTTGTCGCCAGTGGTCGGCGGAAGGTGCACGTGCCCGTCGACCTGGGACCGGACCGCAGCGACGCACGGATGCACGCCAAGACCGTAGGATCCTACGCAGTGCCGTAGGGGACTGCACCGCCACTTCCCAGCAAATTAGGGACACTGTTGCTCCTGGGGTATCGGCGAGGACCATTCGCAACCGTCTCCATGAAGCTGGGCTACGGTCCCGCACACCGTTAGGCCGTCTTCCGCTCACGCCCCAACATCGTGCAGCCCGCCTCCAGTGGTGTCGCGACAGGCGTGAATGGAGGGACGAATGGAGACGTGTCGTCTTCAGCGATGAGAGTCGCTTCTGCCTTGGTGCCAATGATGGTCGTATGCGTGTTTGGCGCCGTGCAGGTGAGCGCCACAATCAGGACTGCATACGACCGAGGCACACAGGGCCAACACCCGGCATCATGGTGTGGGGAGCGATCTCCTACACTGGCCGTACACCACTGGTGATCGTCGAGGGGACACTGAATAGTGCACGGAACATCCAAACCGTCATCGAACCCATCGTTCTACCATTCCTAGACCGGCAAGGGAACTTGCTGTTCCAACAGGACAATGCACGTCCGCATGTATCCCGTGCCACCCAACGTGCTCTAGAAGGTGTAAGTCAACTTACCCTGGCCAGCAAGATCTCCGGATCTGTCCCCCATTGAGCATGTTTGGGACTGGATGAAGCGTCGTCTCACGCGGTCTGCACGTCCAGCACGAACGCTGGTCCAACTGAGGCGCCAGGTGGAAATGGCATGGCAAGCCGTTCCACAGGACTACATCCAGCATCTCTACGATCGTCTCCATGGGAGAATAGCAGCCTGCATTGCTGCGAAAGGTGGATATACACTGTACTAGTGCCGACATTGTGCATGCTCTGTTGCCTGTGTCTATGTGCCTGTGGTTCTGTCAGTGTGATCATGTGATGTATCTGACCCCAGGAATGTGTCAATAAAGTTTCCCCTTCCTGGGACAATAAATTCACGGTGTTCTTATTTCAATTTCCAGGAGTGTATTTTGAATAGGAACCCATGCCCGGAAACGTCATCCAACGAGACTACAGAGCGTCAAAGTTATAGGCACGAGCGTCTGAAAATGTACGTATACACTGGATGATTCCGTGATGATTGTACAGACTTTTTAGGATGATGGAGAACGATAGATGTATTAATTTGAAGTAAGGATCCCTGTACCGGAAACGATCGAGTCGAAAGTTATAAACGAAAACCGTTCTGATACCTCTGACAGTTGAATACATGTACCAGTTCTTGTGTTGCGAAGAATGTAGGGCTGTTAAATTTCAGTGGTGGTAGTGTGGACAAAAACGAGAAAAAATGTCCAATAAACGTGGACTCTAAAGTTCGTACCTTAACAGCTGTGAACACTTGCTCAGTAGAGGAGATGTGTTTCACATTAGCGAAGATGGACGAATGGTCATAGCTCCTCAGGTATGCAATTTAGAGCCCATGTTTATTGGACGTTTTTTCTCGTTTTTGTCCACACTACCACCACTGACAGTTACCAGCCCTACACTCTTCGCAACGCAAGAACTGGTACATGTATTCAACTGTCAGAGGTATCAGAACGGTTTTCGTTTATATCTTTCGACTCGATCGTTTCCGGTACAGGGATCCTTATTTCAAATCAATACATTCATCGTTCTTCATCATCCTACAAAGTCTGTAACATCATCACGGAATCACCCCGTGTAAACGTACATTTACAGACGCCCGCGGCTGTAACTTTGACGCCCTGAAGTCTCGTTGGATGACGTTTCCGGACATGGGTTCCTGTTCAAAATACGATGTACTCACTCCCCTCTACAAGGCCTAGAAGTCTGTAACGGGAATTTCCGACCACCCTGTATAAAAAGTACTTACGTAACAATTAAATACCCCAATATCAACCTCAGCATAATTGGTTTGATAAAAATACGTCAAAGTAATACGGAAAATTAGACGCTTCGTGGTATATCAACGCCGTATTGTGGCATCGGTTGGAATGCCTAAGGACGCCATTTGCGTGGAGTCATCGTGGTTGAAATGGCTATCGTTTGTCAGAGGTGTATTCGATGGACGATGTCTTGACGATAGGCACTATCAAAGATTAAAGAGAATGGAGTCGCTAAAAAGGTGGTGCAAGTGTGCTGAAATTTTTGTAGTCAACAGTCAGACGTTGGTCGTTGTTTGTTGCAAAAACACCAATTGTTTTTAATCAATATTAGGCCAGATTTTTCGTAGTTAAATCGTCATATAAAATGTACCATACGCGTTCTTTTTATATGAAGTCTGACAGTAACTTCATACACTCCCAATTTTCGGCAGCAGATTAGCACCTTGTACACATTCTCGATGTTTTATTCTGTGGTTGCGATTTTGTGACGTGTCTTACACAACTCATCTGCAAGCAAAGTGAGGCTTTTTCGTTTCAGCCTCTCAATAGTAAACTGTTGAAGATATTGGGGAAAAGCTCCTACATCCTCTCACCAAGTTTGAATAAACTGCCATCGGTGATAAGTACTCCAAAGCAGAGTATACTTTCCACTTCATTCAGGTCAACGATTTCCTCTCCTGCATCATCCCACTGTAGCTCTTACACTTAACGTCCTACATTATTCGTTGCATAAATTTCACTCACTGCCTTCACCTACAGGTTTTGCCCTCTACGGCTCCCTGACGCCTTACGACACAGCATTTAAAATTGTCCCTTCGATCAGTTATTGTTTTCCACATATTATTTTCCTCGTCGACTCTGCAGAGAATTTCGTTTCATAACACATCATATCAGATATTTCGATTCGCTTCTTCATTTGTGCCAGATAACGAAACTGTTTCACATACAGCAGCATCTCAGATTTGCAACACAGATTCTGTACGTAACCTAAACAACTGAAAGAGAATGTTACAACAAAACACAGGAAATAACGACCTCATAATTTACTATCATGCGCCCAGTATTCATTGGTGACAATTCCTAACTGTTGCATTTCTCAAAACCTAAAAAGTATTACGGTTATGTGTGCTGCCTTCTGACTTTTCCGTGATAATACACCCCGATCTACAGTCACTTATATATAAGCATTTGTGCCACTCGCAATAAAAAAGCACTCCGTTATAAGTAAATTCATCAACCTTACGTTCTTACATAATTCTGATACTGAGATACGGCCGGATCATCGCAGTCTCTAAGGGAACTGAACCAGACGACATCACTGTCTTTATAATTCCTGTCTGGTGTGCATGTTCTCTGCAGTTCAGGTTCGCTAGTAGATGGCACGTGAAAAGCACTGAGGAAGAATTCCAGAGGTCATATCATCTCTTGGTTTCAGCACGCAGCCATTCTCTTGCTGTCTAATGGACGAACCGTGTACTGTTCTTCTAAAACCCTAAACTATGTTGACCTCTAATGGCAAAACACTATTTATGAAGCTTTCTACTTACGCTGTCGGACGAAAGAACCTATTGGAAGAACGAATGCTGTCTGCAGCCATTCGCAAGAAAAACTAAACGCTGCTCTCCGATGTGACCGAGAAGCTGACGTCTAGAAAGGAGCCTCCTGAGTGAGGAAAGGCACCGCAAGCGTATTCGATAAGAGCCTGGCAGCTGAGGTGTAAGTTTTCCGTGCTTTTCCCTTACACACTTGAGATAAATGTAGAGGTAGTTCCCGTGAAGAAGAAACGCCGACTTCAGTATCCATAGTTACCGAAAAGTAGTTTGCGCTACGTCATGTGACCTTGTCATTGAAGAGGCATAAGAATTCCTTTCTTCTTCTTGTGATTACACCATTACACAATTTCATATGCTAGTCAGGAAATAGTTACTGCTTTCTACATCAATAAAAAGGTGACAGAACAGCAACAGGTGTCGAGGGACAGGTGTAATGCTGTCCCTTCTGTGACTGTATTCGTAAAAAATTAGATAAAACTAAAAATAAATATTTGTGGAAAAAGAACCTGAACGTTCGTGTAAGTACTTGAAGATGTCTTGTAGATAGCCAGCCGGAGTGGCCGAGCGGTTCTAGGCGCTACAGTCTGGAACCGCGCGACCGCTACGGTCGCAGGTTCGAATCCTGCCTCGAGCATGGATGTGTGTGATGTCCTTAGGTTAGTTAGGTTTAAGTAGTTTTAAGTTCTAGGGGACTGATGACCTCAGATGTTAAGTCCCATAGTTCAAAATGGTTCAAATGGCTCTGAGCACTATGGGAGTTGACTACTGTGGTCATCACTCCCCTAGAACTTAGAACTACTTACACCTAACTAACCTAATGACATCACACACATCCATGCCCGAGGCAGGATTCGAACCTGCAACCGTAGCGGTCACGCGGTTCCAGACTGTAGCGCCTAGAACCGCACGGCCACTCCGGCCGGCAAGTCCCATAGTGCTCAAAGCTATTTGAAACTTTTTTTTTGTCTTGTAGATATCAGAATAGCCACAGGAATAAATATATACCTGTTAATACGCAAGAGATCTTCTGTTTCACGAAGTAAATTGTGGGTCATTATCTGGAACGATGGGAATACCTACATAATAAACTACGAAAAATGTTTATAGGAACCGTACTGTCATAGTAAAGGCACGACCGACGTTTCTTCACAATATTTTAGTTTCAATGTTCTATCAGGAAGCACGTAAGAATTGGAGACTAAATTACAGTAATAAGAAAATGCCAGTTGTACTTACCGTTAATGAGATAGATTTACATTTTATAGAAGTAAGATACCTGCAACGAAAACTGAAAGAACTGTATGAAAAGATGCGAGATAGTAATCGATTTGGAGAAAACACAGTATCTGGAGTACGAGATTAATAAATTAAAACAATACTGAAGAATCCATACCGTGTAATCTTTAGGAGCAACCAAGTTACGAGACGGAAAAAGAACAGACGATGTTGCGATGTTTGTTGCACTGTTTTTCACATCCCTATGATGCTAAAGTCCGATCTGTGGTGACCTACAGAGAAGGGAAGCACCCCATATGATCATGGAAATTGATTAAATGCAATAATAATGTCACACAACAGAAATGTCTTACTGAATGATAATTACCAACCACGGAGACAGACGTAATTATGAGAGGATATATCACTAATGTATAATAGAAAGAAGTGGACACTATAGCAATAAGATTTATTATCGCCGGCCGATGTGGCCGAGCGGCTCTAGACACTTCAGTCCGGAGCCGCGCTACTGCTACAGTGGCAGTCTCGAATCCTGCCTCGGGCATGGATGGGTGTGATGTCCTTAGGTCAGTTAGGTTTAAGTAGTTCTACGTTCTAGGGGACTGATGACCTCAGATGTTAAGGCCCATAGTGCTTAGAACCATTTGAACCATTTATTATCGAAAAGGAAAACACGTGAGTAACCCACTGATATAAACGACTGAACATTAGTGCTTCGACAAGGCATTCTAATAATGAACTCTAACACTGGCGCAGGAGGGTGAGCAAGATAAATGTAAAATTGTGTGAATCTCACATGGATACAATGCCTGACTACAAGCATAGTTTGTAAATTACAGGAGGATCACGAAAAAAATACGTTCAAACTGCTATAAGATTGCAAAAGAGCACATTGAAAGCATACTAGCTGACTGCGAATTATTAATATGAAATAACTGGTTCCTGAAGGGAGTGAACTAATATAGCATCGCTATGGAATCACTGATCACAACAATGGCCCACCTTGCCAAAATCTTGGCGTAAATATGGAAGGTAGCGACTGGACAGTCTGCGTTCAGCTCCTTCTGTGCTCAGTGCTCAAGCAGAAACATCCTTCTGTGTGGCTCAATGCCCGCCTCATCAGTCGCCCAGCAACAAGTCTTGACTCCAGCGTCTCCTTGCGAGCTGTCTCTTTACTCCTCCATCTCCGAGCATCAAGTGTACTCTTTTCTGGACTCCCAGAATCTTTGCTGTCTCTGTCAGAACTGGAAACTCGCTGGCCAGTCGTGGCAGATTGTGCGTGCAGTCCAGTAAAACTCAAGTAAAGATGTTAAGCAATCTCCTATTCTTGCTGATTTACGCTGTGTTTAACCAATAGAGCCGTGGTGTGGAGAGGCAGGCGGAATGCCTCTCTTACTCCAAGATACACTACAGAAACAGAACCACGAGGCACTCAGCACGTAAGCATGGACGAGATAGTGTATGCTCTATGGAAAATAACAGTAAGAACCAGTCAGAACGATGGATTCTGCAATCTGAACCTAAGTTATTTTGTGGCATTGTTCCTGAAGTAATGGAGGTTCACACACTAGCCTCGAGTGGGTGACACCTGGCTAGAATCTCTACCTTTCTGAAAGACTTCTTCCAATACTGTTGTATTTTTCTCTGCGAAATAGCTGCCCTGCACAACACCTGTAATTGGGAGAGGGGGGGGGGGGCTGAATGCCGCTCTGGCTACCTGAGATGAAACCCAGTAGTGGGCTCTGAACTTTTTTATAGTAGCCAGCTCCTTTTAAGACTCTTACCTTTTGGTAGCAAGTTCTTAGGCTCTCAACAGTGCAGTCCCTTTACCATGTAAAAAGAGAAATGGAAAAAAGCAATAAAAAGGGCAACCACTTATGGAATTGAATATTGATTGCAATTGTTATACAGTCTCAGAGTTCAACTATTGTATCATGGGAATGAGCATAAAATGTGTTGTGTAACAGTTTCAGAGAAAAACTGGCCACTTAACTGATGTAAATAGAAATACTGCCCAGCAATGTAATAGCTCGACGAAACTCTTTACTGTAAAGACAAGCTTCAATTAACAATACGAACTCTATGACTAACAAAACTTTCCGAGCATTAAACATAGATTTAATTACTGAGAGGATGGCAACGTGAATGTTTACTCTCACTAGAAATGTATTTCTGAACTAGAACCGTTGTAGCCCCAGAATGGACCGTGTGCCAGAAGTCTTCCTCATATAATACATGACAGTGATAGAAACAACTGTAGGAGCAATGGCCGCTGTCTCACCGAGAGTAGAACACGCTATCGGGCAGCTTGCTTACTACAGGACAATACTAACAACAAGCTGACGAGATGCTGATCGGTGGTCTACGGATGCTATTACCACTGATGCGCACTGTGGCTCACAGCTGTAATTACTCCGTGTCTACATCTGCCTCCCGCCAGCATCATCTGCGGGACGAAGAGGCCAGTGACGTAAGTTATCCTGGCCACAAGGGGTCTGACAGTTGCGAAGTGCCGCGATCAGACTTTTCGCAAATATGGCAACAACTTCCTGTACATCGTGGTTAGTAGCTTCCATATATTTTTTTTAAAGACATGTCATTCTAAACACCATCAGCTGTTCTGCATTCCTCCTTAATTCTAATTAAGGGCATGTTCCGGGCCGTGGTCACTTTCAGTTGTCTCACATGTCTGAGAGGAATACATATTTCTCAGAAGAATTGCTCATTATGTATACACGATACCTCATATGATATCCATAATAATTTGGTACGAGATGCGTGAGGGGATCGAGGCGGCGGTCGCTGTAAAGGACACGGATGTGTTCAAGGAAAAGGAGAAGATGTGAGAAGGGGAAAACGTCATAGAGGATCCTAGTTGGGGGCGGTAGATGGATGCGGAAAGCGGGGCGGAGCACATGGCATTCAAGGATTTTGAGGCTTTAAATAATTTAGGAGGGATGGAGAACCATCAACACTGGCGCAACAAAGGATCGGACCGATCAAGAATTTGTTGGTATGAAGGGTGGTGGTCCTTGGTTCACTGATTCATAGCTTCTTGTGTGCTGATTAGTGTGGAACACATATGGACTCCCTACCTTGAGAGGCACCCACATGCCTTGCTCATACTGTGGCATCAAGCAGTCAGGCCTGCAAGATGAGTGGTCTGCCAAGCGAGTGGATTCTTTCTTATTTATCGAGTAACATGAACTCTCGTACTCACAATTAAATTACAAATTACCCTCCTGTATGAATATTACGCAACGGAAATGCACATCTGACTATCAGTAATTTACAGAACTCTGACTGTTCACTACGCACTGGCAATACCACATTTTCTTTCTTATTTAACGGCTTTGATCAACACGTGGCCATCGCACTGAATATGAATGGCGCACACATTATAAATTCTGGATATCATGACAACATACAATTCGAAGGAAAAGGCCACCAACCTTTTTCTTTTCACTATCTTATTTATTCCTATAAATTCTATAACCTAAACACACAAATCCCATAACCTACAACAATAACACATTAGAAATTCCGCCCAGTGGGCATGGCTTTACATTGGTGATTCTCTATCTTACGGTCTCGTAATTATTTAATGCTACAGTGCACCTTCTGGATAGGATGGTGGATCTTTTGCTATATCTCACACTTCAACTCTCACAACCATCATCACGAAACTTTCCTCCAAACCGAGCGGTACAAAAGGAACATGCATAACCCACTACCTCCGAAACTACCTTGCTACTCTCCCATGCAAACCACACATACTTAAATTACATGACATACACCACACTGCAACATGGAATACAACATAAGGAATAGTCACAACATTATAATCACATCACTTTCAGCTTTCCCACTTCAATTAGTATTCATCCCAGTTTCACACGACACTGCCCCACTTCGTAACGTTTCTTTCCTACTACGAACTCTGGACGATATATACACGTCTTCCTGTGCAATGCAAGCCACGTGACGTTGCTGGATGGACGACTGACTCACCTTGCTTCTCTCTCAGAGTATTATAGTTTGAATGAAGCGTCACATGGAAACATAGCAAGCAAAGTAATATTAAGAACATATTCATCACACACGCGAGTCCTCAACTGATACCATGGACGAGTACTTCTCTTTATCCTTTGTCTCATACACAGATTGAGACTCACACAGTACTCACCACGTGGAAGTACTCGTCTCTAATTTCAAGTCCTGCACACGCCATTTCTTAAATATTTCCAACTTATAGTACACACTCTAGTAATTCAGCTTAACTTAGGCACTCGGAAGTATTTCAACATATTGCTACACGTGGTTTCATTGTGACCATTGGTCACTTCCGAAGATTACTACGATCCCATTAATATTACCTGCCTGACATTTAATTCTCCCCACAAAAGTTCCTGAAATAGAGAAATTATTATTCTAAACTACTCTTATGTATTTCACATGCATACCATGTCTCCACTCTTTTGTCCTTACGGAGCACGCCTAAGACAGGTCTTACCAACACTAGATCCAGCGGCAGAGTGCTGAAATATGGCCGTTCTTCAGGTCCTCTCGCACCTCTGCCGAAGTGGGGGAGCACCTTGCTACCGTATTGGTCAGCCACATTTCAGGCGCTCAAAGCTCAGGTAAATTTCATCTCTTTGGTCCCACAAAAGGTGACCCAAGTACTGTCTCAAAGATGATCATATATTCACATTCACTATCTGCGGTTAGCAGACGACCATATATCCATTCATTTCACAGATCTCACCAAACTGGATGTAGGGATTTATTTTGTGGGAGTGCATATGTGATCTATTAAATAAATAAATTGTCATTCTTTCCCACACCACCGAGCGAGGTGGCGCAGTGGTTAGACACTGGACTCGCATTCAGAAGGACGACGGTTCAATCCCGCGTCCGGCCATCCTGATTTAGGTTTTCCGTGATTTCCCTAAATCACTCCAGGCAAATGCCGGGATGGTTCCTCTGAAAGGGCACGGCCGACTTCCTTCCCCATCCTTCCCTAATCCGATGAGACCGATGACCACGCTGTCTGGTCTCCTTCCCCAAACCAACCAACCAACCTTTCCCACACTGGTATCCGGCTTCGCTGTATTAATTGAAATTGAGTTATTTTTACAAAAAATGTGTTGTTCTGACAATAATAATGAAGTACGTTGTACCTATTTTCAATGTCGGGCGGTACTGTACCCTTTCAATCTCAATGAAGGTACGATGGCAGTCTTTCTATATTCGTCGTGTCTTCTACCCCGCTTCTCCACATGCGCCAGCTCTTAAGGACGCCTTCAGAGGTTATGTCTACCTGCCCATGTAGAGCCAGCCGTCTCTCTTGCGGCGAGTCATGGAGATTCTGGAGCGAGTGAGGCGTACGCCGGCGGCCGGTCTAGAATTACCATACTCGACTGACTTCGGGCGGCGCAGTGCCAGTGTTGTGTGCACTCGGTGTAAATAACGCCGATTCCATAGTTTTCTCTTTCAAAGAGTACCTACAACCTCGCGTCCGTTTGAGACCAACTGTCTATCAATTACAATTTACAGATACAAGTACTTTATTTCTGGTAGCTCTTACAAGTTCGTATCCCCTCGATATTGTGGACTGGGTATGATACATGAGTTTGAGTAGCAATCATTAAAAAAAGGCATTTTTATTTGCCTCGAGATCTTTTCACGAAATTTCAATTTACCACATTCTCCTCCGAATGCGAAAATATGTTGTCGACACACCCCTACATAGGGATAAATGATAACTGTCATGAAACAAGAGACATCAGAGATCTCACGAAAAGATTTAAGAGTCTTTCCTCCCGTTCGCTGTTAGAGTGTGGGCCGGTAGAGAAATAGTGTGAAAGTGGTTCGAAGAACACTCTGCCAGACACTTAATTGTGAACTGCATAGTATTCAAATGGTTCAAATGGTACTGAGCACTATGGGACTTAACATCTGAGGTCATTAGTACCCTAGAACTTAGAACTACTTAAAGCTAACTAACCTAAGGACATCACACACATCCATGCCCGAGGCAGGATTCGAACCTTTGACCGTAGCGGTCGCGGGGGGGGGGGGGGGGGGGGGGGGGTCCGGACTGAAGCGCCTAGAACCGCTCGGGCACCCCGGCCGGCTGCAGAGTATTCATGTAGATGTAGACGTGGATATAGTTTCGTACAAATGATTCCATGGGTATGGGAGTATTACATAAAATAGATAACGGTGACAAATATTGTGCATTCGGGTGTTTGCGAATTAAGCGCTCAGAGATCAGACTAGGAAGAACTGTACTGAGGCTATATCAATCTAAGTGACAATCACTAGTGAACAGTCCGCACACATTTTTGCACTTGAGGACACTGTGTTAGCGGCATTAAGAGTAACTTAACGACCCGAATTGTCAAACGGAAGGTTAATTAATAATTTCAGAAACTTTTGATTTTCACACAATGAAACATGAACGAAGGTATAGAGTTGTATAATAGACGGTTCTTCAACATTTTTAGTGGTTTGTTAAAGAAAGAGTTTCTCATCCTATTCCCTCTGTGTTTTACTTCCAACTTTATAACCTGTATTTGATAGTAGGTGCCCCTTGCAAAGGTATCTAACAAGTGTGATGATTTAGATTTTTATCGTGATCAAGTGAAACTCCCAGACAAATATTTATGCCCTGCGTGTTGCGTGATGTCACCTTTGTTAGCCTTGTCCAATTCAACCTTATAGCAGTCAGTAAAACAACTGAAGATAAGTTTGGACGCATTCACCATCTTCGGACTAAGATTTTCTCACATTTTGGACAATTTATTCTCCACGTTATCTCCCTCACTTTGGCTGCTGCGATGTACTTCAGGAATAGTTTCGTTAACAAACTATGAAATCACCTTCAAGCTACTATAAATCGCAATAAAAATCGTATTATTTCCGTGTTCTTCAACCGCCTCTGGAATTGCGCTCTTGAAGTAGATGAAAGTAGCCAGATTGGCTCTGAGCACTATGGGACTTAACTTCTAAGGTCATCAGTCCCCTAGAACTTAGAACTACTTAAACCTAACTAACCTAAGGACATCACACACATCCATGCCCGAGGCAGGATTCGAACCTGCGACCGCAGTGGTCGCGCGGTTCCAGACTGTAGCGCCTAGATCTGCTCGGCCACTCCGGCCGGCCAAAAAGTAGCCAGACCGTACTGCTAAGATAAAAGCGATTCTGTGAATGACGCGACCTGACACCAAAACATCTTTTACATTGTTTCTATGCTCCTGTCGGAATACAAGTATCAGGGAGAAAGACTGGATTGAAAAATGCACGCTGGTAATTACAATAGAAACAAATGTTTGTTTTGGTGTCTTATGCACCTGCCAGAGTTTGTCGGTTGAAATAATTTTCACGCTGTATGTAGCGGAAGACAGTTGTGGGCTCTGTTCCTGTCGTTCAGAAGGAGCTCAATCCAAACGGCCGATGTCTCTGCCTCGTGCCTGTCTGCGAGCAAACATGTGGACACGGCTAATATTGAAAGAGACTCTGGGGACTGTGAGGACGGGAGTGTGTCGCAGCCCCACCAGAGTGGGTGCTGCTGCTCTGACGGCAAACAGCGGGCGACAGAGGGAGAGAGCCGTGGCGGCCGACGGTGTCGGAATCGCAGAGTGGCCGGCGCGGCCGCGGGCGGCTGGTAATGACGTCAACAAAGCCGCGGGACCGCCGCGCCTCCTTTCAGATTCCGCGGCCCTTCGAGCGGCGGGATTTGCCGTAATGTAATTTGGCGCGGGTCGCCCGCAGTCGGATACAGTGAGAGGGAGCCGCTTGAGCCCGAAATGTCCGGCCAAATCCAATACAGCGGCGGCGCCACTCGCTTCCGCCCCATCGGCCGGGACCCGTCCGCCCACGACACGCCAGCGGCACGTCGCGCCGGAGCAGCGCCGCTCTCTCCGTCATCCGACACCGCACGACCCACTGGACTACGGAGGCACGCCAGGGCACTGGCTACAAATGACGACACTTACCTCGAAGCTATCTCACAACCACCACAACTTTTTCGTTCCTTTATAATTACCAATCAGTTTTCATCCACTGATGGACAAACATAACTTCCAACCTTTTCCACATCTTACGATCCTGGATTTCCTACGTCCAATTAAGCACATCGGACAGAATTTACTCAACCTCCTGAAGGAGACATCACATTAGCCCTGATAATGGCCACGAATCTGACAGGAAGAGAGCCCACAACTGTCTTCCGCTACATACAGCGTGAAAATTATTCCAACCGACAAACTCTGGCAGGTGCATAAGACACCAAAACAAACATTTGTCTCTATTGTCATAATTACCAGGGTGCATTTTTCAATCCAGTTGAGGGCGTAATCGCTCTCAGCGCTCGTGCAGTTGCACATGCAAGGGAACGAATTAGACGAACGCAAAATCTCGAAGACTGGCGATCTTTTACAGAAGCTCGAAATTTAGCGCGGAATCAATGCGAGATGCTAATAATAGTTTCCACAACGAAACTCTGTCTCGAAACTTGGCAGGTAATCCAAAGATATTCTGGTCGTATGTGTGGCGTCTAGGAAGCCTGCGTACTCGCTTCGCTAGACGAACATTCAAACAAATCGTATTAATGAGTTTCATTACAAAAGGATAATTACAATACGTAACTTTTGCAATTACACAGACGTGTAGCAAGCAAAGGGCGACCTTCTTCAGTATAAACAATTCCAGCTCTTGCTACGTAGAGAGTACAAGCGAAGTGAACAGAGCTGAAGCTGCTATACAAGAGCCTAATCTTGAATGTGCTACTGAACTGGTCGTCACCAGTCGGTCGCGGCGCTTATGTCCTCTTCACAAAGGGGCCGCTTCTGTTGCGTTGTCATCCTGGACGGAGGTCCTGTCAGCCTGCGATTGGCTGACTTCTTCTCACATCCACCTCTTCTCTGTCGTTCCCGCCTGGCGTGCAGGATCTTGACTTTACGCCGTAACAGTATGTAAAGCATGTTAGCGGCAAGACACAGTCAATGCCATCTCTGCACGACAACAATAGAAATACTCAGACGACAGTCCCTCAAAACCAGAGTTGCTAAACATAGCCTTTCAAAAGTCCTTCATCAAAGAAAACGAAGTAAATATTCCTGAATTCGAATCAAGACCAGCTGCCAACATGAGTAACTTAGAAGTAGATATCCTCGGAGTAGTGAAGCAACTTAAATCAATTAATAAAAGCAAGTCTTCTGGTCCAGACTCTACACCAGACAGGTTCCTTTCAGAGTATGGAGATGCAATATCTCCATACTTAACAATCATATACAACCGTTCAAAAAATGGTTCAAATGTCTCTGAGCACTATGGGACTTAACATCTGAGGCCATCAGTCCCCTAGAACTTTGAACTACTTAAACCTAACTAACCTAAGGACATCACACACATCCATGCCCGAGGCAGGATTCGAACCTGCGACCGTAGCGGTGACGCGGTTCCAGACTGAAGCGCCTAGAACCGCACGGCCACATCGGCCGGCTAGACGAAATATCCGTATCCAAAGACTGCAAAGTGGCACAGTTCACGTCAATATTCAAGAAAGGTGGTAGGAGTATGCCACTAAATTACAGGCCCATATCATTAACGTCGATATGCAACACGATTTTGGAACATATATTGTGTTCGAATATTATGAATTACCTCGAAGCGTACGGTCTATTGGCACACAGTCAGCATGGATTTAGAAAACATCGTTCTTGTGAAATACGGCTAGCTCTTTACTCGCACGAAGTGCTGAGTGCTATCAACAAGGGATTTCAAACTGATCCCGTACTTCTAGATTTCCACAAGACTTCACACCGCACCTCACAAGCGGCTCGTAATCAAATTGCATACTTGAGGTACATCGTCTCAGTTATGCAACTGGATTCGCAATTTCCTGTCAGAGAGGTTAAAGTTCACAGTAACCGACAGAAAGTCATTGAATAAAACAGAAGTGATTTCTGGAGTTCCCCAAACTGTTATAGGCCATCTGCTGTTCCTTATCTATATAAAGGATTTAGAAGACAATCTGAGAAGCCGTCTTGGGTTGTTTGCAGGTAATGCTGTCATTTATCGTCTAGTAACCTCATCAGAAGATCAAAACAAATTGTAAAACGATTCAGAAAAGATAGCTGCATGGTACTTAAGTTGGAAATTGGCCTCAAGCAACGAAAAGTATGAGGACATCCACATTAGTGGTAAGAGGAATCCGTTAAACTTCGGTTACACGATAAATCAGTCAAATCTCAACGCCATAAATTCAACAAAATACCTATGAATTGCAGTTACCAACAATGTCAAATTGGAAAGAACACATAGAAAATGTTGTGGGGCAGGCAAACCAAAGGTTGCATTTTATTGTCAGAACACTAAAAAAATTTAACAAATGGCTCTGAGCACTAAGGGACTTAACAACTAAGGTCATCAGTCCCCTAGAACTTAGAACTGCTTAAACCTAACTAACCCAAGGACAGGACACACATCCATGCCCGAGGCAGGATTCGAACCTGCGACCGTAGCAGTCGGGCAGTTCCAGACTGAAGCGCCTAGAACCGCTCGGCCACACCGGCCGGCAAAAATTTAACAGATCTACTAAAGATGACGAGTATGCTGTGGCCTCTCCCGTCTCCCACTACGCTTGTCCGTCCTCTTTTGGAGTACTGCTGCGCCGTCTGGGTTCCTTAAGACAGTACTAACGGAGTATATCGACGAGATAGTTCAAAGAAGAGCAGATCGTTCTGTACTATCGCGAAATAGGGGAGAGAGAGTCACGGTCATGATAAAGGATTTGGGATGGACGCCATTAAAATAGAGGCGTTTTTCATTGCGGCGACAACTTCTCACGATATTTCAATCGCTAACTTTTTCATCGGAATGCAAAAATATTTTTGTGATGCCGACCTACATAGGGAGAAACGATAATCATGATAAAATAAGAGAAATCAGAGATCGCGCTATTCGAGATTGGAATAACAAAGAATTTTTGTGAAGTTGATTCGATGAAACTTCTGCCAGGCACTTAAATGCGATTTGCAGAGTATCCATGTAGATGTAGCTGTAGGAAAATTGCTCAATTTATTTATCTTTTTCACTTACAGCGTGTACACAACCTGTAACCAGGTGATTATCCACTCAGACCACAGTTTTCGCAGTGGTGCCTGGAACAGTGTCAAATGCATCCTGCATTTCCGTTCTCTGTGCTGTTTACAGATGAAGCAACTTTTGGGCGCGACTGGGTCTTCAACATCTACAGTTCGCGTGTTTTGAGTTAGTTTGATCCCCATACCACCTTTCCTCGCGCTCATCAGTTGCGGTTCTCCTAGAATGTGTGGGCAGATGTTGTTGGTGGCTGCTTAACTGGGCCATATCTCCTACTTAGGCCTTACATGACAGACATTACTAGAATTTCCTTATCATAGCACTGCCAGAGTTGCTGGATGATTCCCCACTCGCTTCGAGACAGCGCATTTGGTTCCTGAATGACCATGCTCTCGCACGTTTCAGTCCTCTTGTACGTTGATACTTGAACCAACAGTTTCCAGAAAACTGGATTGATAATGGTGGTCCTGTATCATGGCCTACTCGATTTCCTGATTAGAGCGCTCTTGTCTTATTTGTGTGACGATAGATATGCAGCATTGTTTACACAACCTCTATTGAATCAGAAGAGGATAGTACCATTAGCAGTACGAATTGAGGACACTCCTGCAGTCTTTAAGCGTGTGAGACAGCACAGGACCCACCGGTGTAGTCTCCGCTTACAAGTCAATAAAGGCAATTTGAAACTCTACTGTAACTAAGTAATTCTGTTATGTTAATGTTGTTGTCTATTTTAATTAAAACGTGAGTTATTTTTGTCCTCACAGTACAACAGATTAGAAAAAGTGTTTCCATTGGACCATGCAGCCTCAAGAGAAAACTCCCTCTACCGATTTAAAAAATTCTCACAGAAAATATGACATAATAGAAATATTTGTTTCGGTGCCCCGTGCAACTTCCCAGAGTCTGTCGGTTTAAATATTTGTCAGCCTGTAGAAAGTGAACGCGGAATCGTCCCCCTTAGGGGCAAAATGCAGGGGACCGGGAATAGCTGCGCACAAATCACAGTGAAACATGAGTAGTTCTTGTTTGTCAGGATGAGTTAGAGTCTTCCTGTGATCGTGGTAAGGTTCTCAGAAGGTGGGAAACGGTGAAATGTGTGGTGAAGCGGCAAACAGTCCAGCGGTGGATTTATGCATAGTCTTTCATTCAATAATCTGCATGGACACGAAAAAGTCTTTAATTATTTCATCCAACTAATACAGTCGCTTGAGAGCATTTTCTTCTTCAAGTAATATTTCGCGCTTAGCGGCAGACGCAGTCACGGTGTAACGAATATTAGAGTCCGTGGTAAAATGTACGTAATCTCACAGTAAACGCTGATTTGGCCGCCTATGAGCTACATATTGGGTTGCAGTAAATGAAGCTTGACACTTTAAAGGCGCGCCGGAATTATAAACACGGTTGATTTTAGCAAGAAATGTTCTGCGATCACTTTCCTTGCACAATTCCTGGAGACAGTCTGCTTATCTCACGTCATCTAAAGTTGCGCCGTAGCCGTTGTCACGCTCGATTTCTTCTCCGTCGGTCGCGAACTCTAACGCTTGTGCCATAAACAATGCATAATAATGTGAGAAGTGCGTAGGTTTAGATGCTAATCATAATACCAATTAATTTTGTTTTATTTCATTAACTGCAACATTAGTAAAGCGATTTCTAGAGCCAGTCTATCGTTAATATTCCTAACAAGATTCCAGATCATTAATCATTAGTTTCCGAGCACGGCAAATGTTTCACACGATCTTAGATCAACATGAGATCTCGCAAATATGTTTTCCGAGGCAACTTTAACAATTAAGTCTGGCTTTATGCAGATTTGCACTTCACAGACTAGTTCGCGTGTAACCATCTCGAAAACCGATCGTAGACTGTGTTGAATTAACACAGCATTGCATAAATACGTCATGGGAGACAATTTTTCAGTAAACTCTTCCGTCCTTACTTGGGATCAAATTCAGTCCACGAACTCATGTTTAACGTCCTCGGAAATCGATCATAAGCTAGTAGTGAGGTATCGCAGCAGTTTGGCGCCTGCTCTTTCAGTGTCCACTTGTGACTGGTCCATCGTTTCCATCAATAAGCAGCGACAGTAACTAAAATTTGTAATTAGTATTTCCTGACGAATTTAGTGATACTGAAATTATTACTAACAAGTTCTCAGTGCAAGTAACGCCATAAGCAGGGTTAGAGCTGTATATTTATATTCAAACAGTAAATTTAAATGATAAAAATTTCCTTCTTGTCGCCCAGCGTTGAAGGTGAATCCTCGCAGTCTCTCTCATCCAGCACGATACGGCTTTTGCTCGCCCGACCGTTCCCACGGTACGTGGCCATCTGGCGCGTCGTTCGATGAGTCTGCTTTGTGATCCTACCTACTCCCTAGCCTTCCTTCTTTCTACAGTGTGCAACAAAACATAACAACAAAATGTAATGAACGTGGGCGAGGATGTGACATAAACGCCACAACGGCGGCCGGCGCAGAGAGACAGAGAAGCACCGATTCGGTGCGCTGACTCAGCGAAGATGACGCGGACGCTGCTCAACGTTTCATACGGCTGCAGTCCGGAGCAGGGTCAGTCAGCAAAGTCTACTGTCTTTACGGCAGGCCGCGGTGCTCCCGCTGGTGCAGCGAGGGCATTGGCCAGGCTCGACGTGAGGACCGCCGCGTGAAGAGCAGGGGCGGCCGGCGCGATGGCGGCTCGCCTGGCTCGGCAGACAGGCAAAGGAGCGTCGTAAGCTTCCCGGTGACCTCAGAGTTATGGCCACGGCGCCGTTTGAAACAGACTAGGCGTCAGACATGGCCCAGCTGGCGAACGACGACGAGCTGGTTAAATACTCTTTACCTTTTCTGATTCCACGGTAACAGCGGTGTTTCTGGATCGCGTTTGGAGCGTGTCGATGTCTGGAAGGCGTGGCGTAACCGACAGTAGGTCGGCCAAGCAGCATCGATTACGTTATGCTTGGCTGTGGCCTGTTCCGGCACTCGTGGTCTGACGACAAAGAAGATGATCACACAGTTCAATTAACAGCACCTGCTGTCTTCGTTGTACACTGAAGAGCCAAGGAAACTGGTGCACATGCCTAATATAGTGTAGGGCCACCGTGAGCTCGTAGAAGAGCCGCAGTAGGACGTGGAATGGACTTGTGATATTCGCTGTTTTTGACTTCATTAAAACAGCAAATACGAGTAGTTAATACTTTCAGCCAGAAGGCAAATACTTGTTTATAAATAATGATTAATGTATAATGAGGCGTTGCATGGCGACGGTGGAATTTTCTAAATAATGTAATTCGTCGTCTTTGGGCGGCAATATAAACAGAAAAATACGGATAGATATGCGATCCTTCACTATTTTGTTCGCTGGAGAACAAATGAAGCCTTGAGCGCTAAAAGACTTATACTGTTTTTCTCAAGTAAGACGGACGCAGATTTGTGGCAGTCTGATCTAATTTTTACTAAATGTATAAAAACGTGTTATGTCTAAGTTTGAGTGAAGTGTAAAGAACTGTTATAACTTACCGTGACGACGCACGAGCGACTCAAAGAATACAATGGCTATATAAAAGAGCGCTCAATGGACATGATACGGACATAAAAATCTACCGTCATTGAAGTACTAAGCTTAAGGTACGATATAGGTTTTAGTTATAATAAATATTTGTTCTGGGAATACTGAATCATTTAGCAGTACTCATTCCTATTATTTCCTCAGTATTATTTTCATTTTAATTATGCATTTTGCTAATATTACAGACACCAAGATCAGCAGTCCAATGTGCGTGTTACATTGACAAAAAGAAAACTGCTTTATCGTCTTCTTGCATCAGCTTTAATATTGAATTTCCCTTTTGTGTGATGTTACAGTTGTTTTTGCGCCCTTAAGAACTTTCTGGTCCCTTAGGAAATTGTTTTGTCATAACAATAACTTCACAGCCGGGTATGATCGTATCTACGATCATGAAGTAATTAGAAAGACGATAACGCAATTTCTTAATCAATAGCACGCTAGTTGTGACTGCTTCAAGCCACGCGAAACTGCAAATAAAAACTTTTCACATCTCATAATGCAATATTTTATGACAATGGTCAATCCATGATTCTTACGCCAATTGTGACTGATAAAACAGTAAGCGAAATCTCAATTTCCATTGAATAACAACATCACTTTTATTTTGTAACATCACACTTGGCGCCCCAACATCACTTTTATTTTGTAACATCACAGACTCGACTATGTCTGAAATAGCGACTGAGGGAACTGACACCGTGAATTCTGCAGGGCTGTCCATAAATCCGCAAGAGTACGTCGGAGTGGAGATCTCTTCTGAACACAACGTTCCCAGGCATCCTCAATCACATTCATGTCTGGGGACTTTGGTGGCCAGCGGAAGTGTTAAACTCAGAAGAGTGTTCCTGGAGCCACTCTATAGCAATTCTGTGCTTGTGGGGTGTCACATTGGCCTGTTGGAATTTCCCAAGTCCTTCGGAATGCAGAATAGATGCAGGTGATCAGACAGGATGCTTACGTACATGTCACCCGTCAGAGTTGCATCTAGACGTATCAAGGGTTCCATATCACTCCACCTGCACACGCCCCACACCATTACAGAGCCTCCACCAGCTTGAACATTCCCCTGGTGATATGCAGAATCCACGGATTCATGAGGTAGTCTCCATATCCGTACACGCCCATCCACTCGATACAATTTCAAACGAGATTCGTGCGTCCAGGCAACATGTTTCCACTCATCAACAGTCCAATGTCGGTGTTGATGGGCCCAGGCGAGGCGTAAAGCTTTGTGTCATGCAGACAGCAAGTGGGCCTGCAGCTCCGAAGGCCCATATGGACGATGTTTCGTTGAATGGTTCGCACGCCAATACTTTCTGACGGCGCAGCGTAGAAATCTTCTGCAATTTGCGGAAAGGTTGCGCTTCTGTCACGCCGAACGATTCTGTTCAGTCGTCGTTGGTCCCGTTCTTGCAGCATTTTTTTCCCGATCGCAGCGATATGGGAGATTTGATGCTTTACCGGATTCCTGATACTCATGGTACACTCCTGAATTAGTCGTACGGGGAAATCGCCACTTCATCGCAATCTCGGAGATGCAGTGTCCCATCGCTCGTGCGCCGACTGTAACACCACATTCAAACTCACTTAAATCTTAATGAACTGCCATTGTAGCAGCAGTAACAGATCTAACAACTGCGCCAGACACTTGTCTTATACAAGGATTGCCGATCGCAGCGCCGTATTCTGCCTGTTTACATATCTCAGTATTTGAATACGCGTGCCCATACCAGTATCTTTGGCGCTTCGGTGTAGTTCTCGATTCTCACTTCTGCTTCAGCTTCTCCAATAACTTTTCCCCTTAACGACAATATCCAGCTGAATGCAATCATTGGTGATTAGATCTCTAGATCTACCAGATTGTGGGGATGATAGCTGCAACGTTCCAGCTGCTGCTTAAAACAGTCCTACATATTTTATATGGGATTAGTATCTGGCGATTTAACAAGCCACTCGATGTGCGATAGGGTACTTGTGTATTCATCAAACCAGGAACTTACGCGAACAGCCCTGTGATCATGGCTGTTGTCATCTTGGTTCAAATGATTCAAATGGCTCTGAGCACTATGGGACTTAACATCTGTGGTCATCAGTCCCATAGAACTTAGAACTACTTAAACCTAACTAACCTAAGGACATCACACACATCCATGCCCGAGGCAGGATTCGAACCTGCGACCGTAGCAGTCGCGCGGTTCCGGACTGAGCGCCTAGAACCGCTAGACCACCGCGGCCAGCTGTCATCCTGCAACACGGAAGAGCCCACGGCATACTCGTCATGAATGTGTAGAACAACACTTGTACACCGAGAATGTTGAAACATACTTCTTCTTGTTCAAGGTAACATGAATGGGTGAGCCGAGTCACTATACGAGAAACACCGATAAACCACACGTTCCATACGTTGCAGGTATGCACTCGAGGCCTTCCATCATTGAAAAGAAACAAAGTCGCGCCTCTCTGGACCAGACTAAACACCACCAGTATTTACTGTCGAATTTCCATGTTTAGCAATGTCCTTTTCCAAGGTACGAGAATCCACATATCCCTCCAGTGCGTGCAGTGCCTTTCGAAATGTTTGCTCTAAAACGGGATGAAATGGACCTGCACTCGCTGACTGTATCAGTTCCTATGGGGTTTGAAACCGATTGTCGTTGGCGACTCGTAATGCTCGTCTGCTGCCCCTCCTGACTAAGTGTTTTTACTACCAAAATATGAAGGCATGTTTACGAATTTTTTAAACATTGCTTTAGAGACAGCCTTTGGAAAAACAGTGGCGAATATCGGCAACCAGTTAACACACTTAATTGTTTAACAACAACATCAAACTGACAGTCTGTTATCAACATCAAGATACAGCAACGTAGCGCGTCAAGATTTGGGAAGGGAGAACTTTGTAGTAGCCGAGCAAACGAGGTATCCCTCTACAGCAGGCTTGGGCAACCTTTGCTGACCCGTGGACCGGAGTCACATGCATGTTTCAGCTCGCGGGCCACATTGTGACATAACGTGACAGCAGCGCTCCCAACACACAAAGACAAAACTAATGTTTCTGTGACGTTCATGTTTAATTGAAAACGGACCGATATGAATTACACCCCTTTCCCAACAAGCCATGCCAAAAAATTATGACTCGAAAATAGCTTTGTTGAATGTAAGTTTATATTGGCCCAATCTTCACGTTTTCTTCGCCGGCCGTGATGGGCGAGCGGTTCTAGGCACTACAGTCTGGAACCGCGCGACCGCTACGGTCGCAGGTTCGAATCCTGCCTCGGGCATGGATGTGTGTGATGTCCTTAGGTTAGTTAGGTTTAAGTAGTTCTAAGTTCTAGGGGACTGATGACCTCAGCAGTTAAGTCCCATATTGCTCAGAGCCATTCACGTTTTATTTTATTTGCGAGCTGTAAACAAAGTTTCGTTATCTATGACATTTTGCAATAGCTGGCATAAAACACCGTTAGTAAAGAAATTATGCTCGTGTCATGTAAATAAAAGAAATTATGTGAAGATGAGACACCAGGCAGCTTGCAATGGCATCATGGGAAATAAATTCCTGTAAAAGTAACTGTTTGCAGGTAATTCATTATAAATTACCCACAATTTCAACAGTTTCAGTGTTCTAATACGTCAACAACAGACAATAATTAGTTGCTAACATGTATACGAGAAGAACTGAAAACATGTGAACAGAATGGCAATTCGTCAAACTGATAATAATTGTCCTCACACGCTCAGTACATGTTGGTGATACTGAGAATATTTGGGATGGTAACATTACTGTTCCTTTACATTTCTAGTATTAAAAACAACATAACACTCACCCTCAGACGGTCATTATACTGACATATTGGCAGTAGTATTGAACGTGTGAGGGCCTCCTGATTTCCGTGTGATATTTGTATCATTGCTAATGGTATGCACAAATCGTATATCGTTTATTCTGCACGAAAAGACTGAAACAGCTCAGACCAATAACAGCAGAGGTGCTACAGACATTATAGACAAATTATTTTTTTATTTAATCGTATGGCTAGGGCCCCCCCGCATGAACCATGGACCTTGCCGTTGGTGGGGAGGCTTGCGTGTCTCAGCGATACAGGTACAACCACAACGGAGGGGTATCTGTTGAGAGGCCAGACAAACGTGTGGTTCCTGAAGAGGGGCAGCAGCCTTTTCAGTAGTTGCAAGGGCAACAGTCTGGATGATTGACTGATCTGACCTTGTAACAATAACCAAAACGGCCTTGCTGTGCTGGTACTGCGAACGGCTGAAAGCAAGGGGAAACTACGGCCGTAATTTTTCCCGAGGGCATGCAGCTTTACTGTATGATTAAATGATGATGGCGTCCTCTTGGGTAAAATATTCCGGAGGTAAAATAGTCCCCCATTCGTATATCCGGGCGGAGACTACTCAAGAAGATGTCGTTATCAGGAGAAAGAAAACTGGCGTTCTACGGATCGGAGCGTGGAATGTCAGATCCCTTAATCGGGCAGGTAGGTTAGAAAATTTAAAAAGGGAAATGGATAGGTTAAAGTTAGATATAGTGGGAATTAGTGAAGTTCGGTGGCAGGAGGAACAAGACTTCTGGTCAGGTGACTACAGGGTTGTAAACACAAAGTCAAATAGGGGTAATGCAGGAGTAGGTTTAATAATGAATAGGAAAATAGGAATGCGGGTAAGCTACTACAAACAGCATAGTGAACGCATTATTGTGGCCAAGATCGATACGAAGCCCACACCTACCACAGTAGTACAAGTTTATATGCCAACTAGCTCTGCAGATGACGAAGAAATTGAAGAAATGTATGATGAAATAAAAGAAATTATTCAGATAGTGAAGGGAGACGAAAATTTAATAGTCATGGGTGACTGGAATTCGAGTGTAGGAAAAGGGAGAGAAGGAAACGTAGTAGGTGAATATGGATTGGGGCTAAGAAATGAAAGAGGAAGCCGCCTGGTAGAATTTTGCACAGAGCACAACTTAATCATAGCTAACACTTGGTTTAAGAATCATGATAGAAGGTTGTATACATGGAAGAACCCTGGAGATACTAAAAGGTATCAGATAGATTATATAATGGTAAGACAGAGATTTAGGAACCAGGTTTTAAATTGTAAGACATTTCCAGGGGCACATGTGGACTCTGACCACAATCTATTGGTTATGACCTGTAGATTAAAACTGAAGAAACTGCAAAAAGGTGGGAATTTAAGGAGATGGGACCTGGATAAACTGAAAGAACCAGCGGTTGTACAGAGTCTCAGGGAGAGCATAAGGGAACAATTGACAGGAATGGGGGAAAGAAATACAGTAGAAGAAGAATGGGTAGCTTTGAGGGATGAAGTAGTGAAGGCAGCAGAGGATCAAGTAGGTAAAAAGACGAGGGCTAGTAGAAATCCTTGGGTAACAGAAGAAATATTGAATTTAATTGATGAAAGGAGAAAATATAAAAATGCAGTAAATGAAGCAGGCAAAAAGGAATACAAACGTCTCAAAAATGAGATCGACAAGAAGTGCAAAATGGCTAAGCAGGGATGGCTAGAGGACAAATGTAAGGATGTAGAGGCTTATCTCACTAGGGGTAAGATAGATACTGCCTACAGGAAAATTAAAGAGACCTTTGGAGATAAGAGAACCACTTGTATGAACATCAAGAGCTCAGATGGAAACCCAGTTCTAAGCAAAGAAGGGAAAGCAGAAAGGTGGAAGGAGTATATAGAGGGTCTATACAAGGGCGATGCACTTGAGGACAATATTATGGAAATCGAAGATGATGTAGATGAAGATGAAATGGGAGATACGATACTGCATGAAGAGTTTGACAGAGCGCTGAAAGACCTGAGTCAAAACAAGGCCCCCGGAGTAGACAACATTCCGTTGGAACTACTGACGGCCTTGGGAGACCCAGTCCTGACAAAACTCTACCATCTGGTGAGCAAGATGTATGAAACAGGCGAAATACCCGCAGACTTCAAGAAGAATATTATAATTCCAATCCCAAAGAAAGCAGGTGTTGACAGATGTGAAAATTACCGAACAATCAGTTTAATAAGCCATAGCTGCAAAGTACTAACACGAATTCTTTACAGACGAATGGAAAAACTAGTAGAAGCCGATCTCGGGGAAGATCAGTTTGGATTCCGTAGAAAAACTGGAACACGTGAGGCAATACTGACCTTACGACTTATCTTAGAAGATAGATTAAGGAAAGGCAAACCTACGTTTCTAGCATTTGTAGACTTAGAGAAAGCTTTTGACAATGTTGACTGGAATACTCTCTTCCAAATTCTAAAGGTGGCAGGGGTAAAATACAGGGAGCAAAAGGCTATTTACAATTTGTACAGAAACCAGATGGCAATTATAAGAGTTTATTGATTTTAAAAAATATTCAACAGCAGATTAACGAGAACTCTGAGTTTGAATTTTTAACACAAAATTGTTGATATCTTGATTTATGTCACTGATACTGACTCTACTACCAAAAAGACAATTTCTCTTCGGTCAAATACATTTTATAAAATTCGACCAGGTTTACATCTTCAAATTTAGATTTTAAAGACAAATCTTCCTGAAGTTCAATAAATTCCATTTAAAGGTTTTCTAGGGCCTTTCCTACATCACAAGTTATTGAGTTAGCAGATACAACAAACATGCTGTTTGCATTCCCGAAATCGGAAAGCCTTGTGCTAAATTACACTAATAATGATTTAAGCTCATCAGCATAAGAAACAATCAACATTTTCATGAGTTGACACTGTAGGAAAGTCGTAAAAGTTTCCAGCTCTCACCTGAATTTCCCATAAGCGCATCATTGTCTGAGAAGCTTTCAGATGGCTACATAATTCGTGAATTAACTGTTTCTTTTCTTTAGTTCGTAATTAAGTCATTTAAATGAGCAGTGACGTCAACCAGAAATACTAAATCACATATCCATTGGGGATATTTTGTTGCAGCCAGTGATTTCCCTTCGATAGTCGAAAAATCTGCTATTTGTTGTCGAATATCATAAAAACGTTTTTGCATTTTGCCCTTAGTCAGCCATCTCAGCTCGCAATGGTACGTTAAATTTTCAAGTTCGGACCACAGGTCGTCCAAATACTGTTTGAATTGGCTGTAAGTTAGTGGGCAGGACTTAATGAAACTGATTCGCTGGATAAACACATCCATGACATGTTTCATTTTATCTGATTTACAACACAAATTTTAAATCTAGTGAAGAACTGTTAAACTGTCTTTGTCAGTATTTAGTTCAAAAGACTTTTCATTTAATATACCAATGAAATCTTTACGTGAACCGTCCATCGCAGGTGCTCCATCAGAACATACTCCAGCGAGTTGACTCCATTGCAGGTTGACGGTTTCGATGAGTTTTTTCAACTTCGTGTAAAATATCGTCACCATTAGTAGTTCCTTTCAATGGCAATAATGCTAATAATTCTTCCATTGTTTTGAAGTCCACATCTACACCACGAACAAATATCTTCGATTGAGCTGTGTCTGTGTGTCTGACAAATCAGTGTTCCCGTTGAAAGCATGGAACATCCTTTGAATGTGACAGCACGGTCACGCAAACTTTTTTTTAACGTCGCCAGTTATCATCTCAGTTTGTCGAACCACCGTTTGTAGCAACAAACGTATTTGTTCGAACACTTTTTTTAATCATGACGTAGTTACATCTCCAATGTGCAAGAGGCACTCCTTCATGAATTCGTCTTCAGAAAAAGGCTTCAATGACTTGGAAATATTTCTGCTCTCTATAAAACTAGCTTTAACCAAATTGTCGCACTGCGTCCTCGGTTTGGCAAACATTTGCTCCTAATTTTAAATTAAAAACTTAATTTTGTCTTTCAGCAGTTGCCTTGTAAGCTGTTGTTGAGCAGTGTGTTCCGTAGAAATGTGCCTCTTCATGTTATATTCTTCCACAACAGATAATGATTCACTACACAGCAACACGTTTCTGTTGTACATCGTGAAGAACTAATCCTCAGTCCATTTGTCCCGGAATTTGTCCTCTTTTTAACGCCAGACTCGACGTACAGAGACACTTGCACGAAATTAAGAAACAACTAGCACAGAACTTCACGCTCGAACTGACAGCAGAGAACTAGTTTGTTTAGCGGCATCTGCTGCCGTTGTTGAAATCGGCATATTTCGGCAGTCTGCATCTACATCTAAATCTACATTTATACACCGCAAGCCACTCAACGGTGTGTGGCGGAGGGCACTTTACGTACCACTGTCATTACCTCCCTTTTCTGTTCCAGTCGCGTATGGTTCGCGGGAAGAACGACTGCCGGATGCCTCCGTGCGCTCTCGAATCTCTCTAATTTTACATTCGTGGTCTCCTCGGGAGTTTAAGTAGGGGGAAGCAATATATTCGATACCTCATCCGGAAACGAACCCTCTCGAAACCTGGACAGCAAGCTACACCGCGATGCCGAGCGCCTCTCTTGCAGAGGTTGCCACTTGAGTTTGCTAAACATCTCCGTAACGTTATCACGCTTACCAAATAACCATGAGACGAAACGCACCGCTCTTCTCTTGGTCTTCTCTATCTCCTCCGTCAACTCGACCTGGTACAGATCCCACACTGATGAGCAATACTCCAGTATAGGTCGAACGAGTGTTTTGTAAGCCACCTCCTTTGTTGATGGACCACATTTTCTAAGGAATCTCAATCTGGCACCCGCCTTACCAACAATTAATTTTATATGATCATTGCACATCAACTCGTTCCGTACACATACTCCCAGATATTTTACAGAAGTAACTGCTACCAGTGTTTGTTCCGCTATCATATAATGATACAATAAAGGATCCTTCTTTCTATGTATTCGCAATACATTACATTTGTCTATGTTAAGGGTCAGTTGCCACTCCCTGCACCAAGTGCCTATCCGCTGCAGATCTTCCTGCATTTCGCTGCAATTTTCTGATGCTGCAACTTTTCTGTATACTACAGCATCAACCGCGAAAAGCCGCATGGAACTTCCGACACTATCTACTAGGCATTGTTACCTACTACAAGCGTTTCCGCTATATCAATGTATAGCATAGACTTAGACCGTAAATACCGTGCGCATTTGACTGCCGTGCTGCAGTAGCGACGGGAGGTAGCTCTGTACCGAGTTCGACAGGGTACCAGTGAGGTATCTGGCGCTTGCACGGCGACAGCTGACGCAGCAACAGCCAGACGCTGAGGCTCTTGCCCCAGTGGCGTCCCTTGTCTTGTAAACATCGGCCGTCCTCCACAGCCTGAGATATGTCACCAGGCTGCGTTCTGTCTGGCCAAATTTTTAAGCAAGACTTTCACTGGTCTGCATCATGAGCTGCAGACATGTGCCGAGCCTAGCAGAGCGTTGGCAGGAATACCCGAAAATGCGTCCCAGGCGGAGTACAGTGTGAACGCCTTGTCCTCTCCCGCAGATATCGTCCAAGGGCCGGATTGAAATAAATCATGGGCTGGATCCGGCCCGCGGGCCGCCAGTTGCCCACCCGTGGTCTTCAGCAAGGGTGGCCAAGAATTCGGCTCACAAGTCTTGGCCTGGCATGAGTGCCAAAGCGCTCAGCGTGGTTGCATATTATTGTCCCCACTACCAAGATACACTGTCTGGGCGTGAAGAGGTGGGACAGGCAGAAACTGCGAACGCACATCATTCAAACGCCGATGTAGTTGCACTGCCTACGACTCGATATTATACTTCACATTTCTCAACAACACAGATGACAAACAAAATAAATTATCAGTATTATTTATTTCTGCCGCGCTTTAGACATAATATAACTCTTTTACATTACAGACTGTCAGGTCACGCACAGACGCAGATAATTTCACTCGTGAAACTTCCTGGCAGATTAAAACTGTGTGCCGGACCGAGACTCGAAATCGGGACCTTTGACTTTCGGGGGCAAGTACTCTACCATCCGAGCTACCCAAGCACGACTCACGCCCCGTTCTCACAGCTTTACTTCCGCCAGTACCTCGTCTCCTACTTTCCAAACTTCACAGAAGCTCAGATTGTAGAGCACTTGCCCGCGAAAGGCAAAGATCCTGAGTTCGAGTCTCGGTCCGGCACACAGTTTTAATCTGCTGGAACGTTTCATATTAGCGCACACTCCACTGCAGAGTGAAAATCTCATTCTGGAATTTCACTCGTGTTGCCACGTAATCGTGGAATATTTAGTTTCATAATCGAAAAAAGGTCTTTCAGACACATTTGTTGAACGAAGTATTGTAGTGCTTCATTATGGAGACGTGGAAACTCTATCTGAGAAAAAAGAAATGCATAAGGCCTGATAGTTTTGGCGTAAAAGGATTTGTCTTTGGAAAGGGAATTAGAAATTGCAGATGAATCTACATCTACATCTACATGCATACTCCGCAATCTACCATAGGTGCGTGGCGGAAGGTACCTCGTACCACAACTAGCATCTTCTCTCCCTGTTCCACTCCCAAACAGAACGAGGGAAAAATGACTTCCTATATGCCTCTGTACGAGCCCTAATCTCTCTTATCTTATCTTTGTGGTCTTTCCGCGAAATGTACGTTGGCGGCAGTGAAATTGTACTGCAGTCAGCCTCAAATGCTGGTTCTCTATATTTCTTCTGTAGCGATTCACGAAAAGGACGCCTCCTTTCCTCTAGAGACCCCCACCCGAGTTCCTGAAGCATTTCCGTAACATTCGCGTGATGATCAAACCTACCAGTAACAAATCTAGCAGCCCGCCTCTGAATTGCTTCTATGTCCTCCCTCAATCCGACCTGATACAGTTACATCTGCACATACATGGAGGCGCTTTCGATTAAAATGGCAAAAGGTCTCGAACCCAGCACGAAAATAGATGTGGGACTGGTACTAACCTCAAAATGTTCAGAAAATTATCCTTGTCATTCTTTCAAAGCCACAATCAGTTCTTCAAATTTCGCGTATTCTTTAATGCCAGTGATCTTAGGGAATTAGACTGTGGTTGTTACTTCTACAACGCAGTTTTCTTTTTAAATGTATCCCCATCAAATCAGAAATAAGTTTCTTCCCACCTTGCGATATGTTAATGCGGACAGTGTGCGTTCGGGGCCACTTAAAATTATGAAGTGTGCCATCCTTTAGGGATGATCTAATTTTGTTCTTGCACTTCTTTCTCCTTCATAACTTCAACAATACCTGGTTTAAAATCTAAAAATAATTCCAGGAAATCCTCCTTGAGTTAACCAAATGGTTCAAATGGCTCTGAGCACTATGGGACTTAACTTCTGAGGTCATCAGCCCCGTAGAACTTAGAACTACTTAAACCTAACTAACCTAAGGACATCACACACATCCACGCCCGAGGCATGATTCGAGCCTGCGACCGTGGCGGTCGCGCGGTTCCAGACTGTAGCGCCTAGAACCTCTCGGCCACTTCGGCTGGCCAGTTAACCAACGTATTTTGCAGTAATATGCAAGGTTTCCATACTCTTCGTTCAGTTCCATCGCAGACTGTTGCAGCTGACAATGGAATAACGCAAGCAACTTCAGAAATTTTACCGTTCCCACCCCCAATTTCTTCACATCTTCCACGGCGGCAAGATCATCACAGAGTACTTCTAGATGTAGGGAACAACAAATCCATCTGTCGATCGTTGTAATTTTTTGTTCTTTAACTGTCAACTAAATCTTTAAATTCTCTCTGCATGGTACTGTAAAACCGTTTCATAGCAAAGCTGTACGCCCCGATAGCTGAATGATCAGTGAGACGGACTGCCGTCCTAAGGTGCCCGGGTTCGATTTCCAGCTGGGTCGGGGATTTTCTCCACTCAGGGACTGGATGTTGTGTTGTCTTCATCATCATTTCATCCCCATCCGGCGCGCAGGTCGCCCAATGTGGCGTCGAATGTAATTAGACCTGCACCAAGGCGGCCGGACCTGCCTCGTAAGGGGCAAAGCTGCAGTATCTATAGACTATGCGACTGCTTGTTACACATTGAGAATTCTTATCGCTCTCTTCTGTATTTGTCATTCAGTTTTAAACGCTTGCGAAGACAGATCACTATATAGCGTCTACTTCTGTAAACAGCCACTGCAGCTGCGAACTTCATTCATACAACGAAGAAACAGCGTAGCGTAAAAAGCGCTGATACCACGTGTCAGTGGAACCGGAGAGAGCGGTGCCGGCCGAAAAATGCCACACCACAATGCCAATGGAATCGTCGTGCTGTACTGGGCCCTTTCGATAGGTTGAGCCGTGGCCCGCGCACAGCACGGACGTCGAAGTCGCTCGCCATTTGGCACACCGTGACCGGCCCTGCTTTGCACGGGAGTGGCCTCCCAGTAACAGCAGTCACAATGAACGTGTCAAGTGTCAACTTATTTCCAATTTACAGTGTTGAATTAATTATGTAGATTCATAAGATAATAATAAAGTTTATCTTAAAAAAAAAAAAGAAAGCCGGTCGCGTTAAAGTGGCCTTTTCCAAGGCAGGGAGGCACGCCGGTCTCGGATGAAATCCGTCCGGCGGACTGATGGCGAGGCCCGGTATGCCGAACAGCCTGGTCGTGGCTTTTAGGCGGTTTCCCACATCCCGCTAGGTGACATCCAGGCTCTTCCTCAGAAAAACGCTGATCGAACGTTTACAAAACATTCTGACACTTGTACACAGAAGTTACTCTAGACGCAGACAGATAGGGTACACTAATAACGTCATGAGGAGGGGGTGAATACAAGATGATTTTAGTGTCCTCTAACCCGTAATCAACAGCAGCAGCACGACCGCACTTCTTACGCCGTGTTACGTTACTGCTAGCGCCACACCTTTCTTTGTAGACAAGCTGAACAGTCCACATTGGTAAACCAACAAATCGACCAACTCCATAGACATTGGGGCCATGGGAATGTCGAGACACATAGCTCCTCTCTGGATTCCGTCACACTTCCACATCTGTTGTTGTGGTCTTCAGTCCTGAGACTGGTTTGATGCAGCTCTCCATGCTACCCTATTGTGTGCAAGCTTCTTCATCTCCCAGTACTTACCGCAACCTACATCCTTCTGAATCTGCTTACTGTATTCGTCTCTTGGTCTCCCTCTACGATTTTTACCCTCCACGCTGCCCTCCAATACTAAATTTGTGATCCCTTGATGCCTCAGAACATGTCCTACCAACCGGTCCCTTCTTTTTGTCAAGTTGTGCCACAAACTCCTCTTCTCCCCAATTCTGTTCAGTACTTCATCATTAGTTATGTGATCTACCCATCTAATCTTCAGCAGTCTTCTGTAGCACCACATTTAGAAAGCTTCTATTCTCTTCTTGTGCAATCTATTTATCGTCCATGCTTCACTTCCATACATGGCTACACTCCATACAAATACTTTCGAAACGACTTCCTGACACTTAAATCTATACTCGATGTTAACAAATTTCTCTTCTTCAGAAACGCTTTGCTTGCCATTGCCACTCTACATTTTATATCTTCTCTACTTCGACCATCATCAGTTATTTTGCTATTCCCTCAGCATCGCCCGATTTAATTCGACTACATTCCATTATCCTCGTTTTGCTTTTGTTAATGTTCATCTTATATCCTCCTTTCAAGACACTGTCCATTCCGTTCAACTGCTCTTCCAAGTCCTTTGCTGTCTCTGACAGAATTACCATGTCATCGGCGAACCTCAAAGTTTTTATTTCTTCTCCATGGATTTTAATACCTACTCCGAATTTTTCTTTTGTTTCCTTTACTGCTTGCTCAATATACAGATTGAATAACATCGGGGAGAGGCTACAACCCTGTCTCACTCCCTTCCCAACCACTGCTTCCCTTTCATGCCCCTCGACTCTTATAATTGCCATCTGGTTTCTGTACAAATTGTAAATAGCCTTTCGCTCCCTGTATTTACCTCTGCCGCCTTCAAAATTTGAAAGAGAGTATTCCAGTCAACATTGTCAAAAGATTCTCTAAGTCTACAAATGCTAGAAACGTAGGTTTGACTTTCCTTAATCTTTCTTCTAAGATAAGTCGTAAGGTCATTATTGTATCACGTGTTCCAATATTTCTACGGAATCCAAACTGATCTTCTCCGAGGTCGGCTTCTATCAGTTTTTCCATTCGTCTGTAAAGAATTGGTGTTAATATTTTGCAGCTGTGACTTATTAAACTGATAGTTCGGTAATTTTCACATCTGTCAACACCTTCTTTCTTTGGGACTGGAATTATTATATTCTTCTTGAAGTCTGAGGGTATTTCGCCTGTCTCATACATCTTGCTCACCAGATGGTAGAGTTTTGTCAGGACTGGCTCTCCCAAGGCCGTCAGTAGTTCTAATGGAATGTTGTCTACTCCCGAGGCCTTGTTTCGACATCTACCACTCTGTTTTACAACGACCTACTGGCACATACGCACCATTTCAGTGCCATGGCCTACGTCACCAGCGGACGATCACTGACCGCCCGCTACGAATTTTACACCATATTAATTGCCCTAAACCGAGAAGTGTGCTCTTTTAAGGGAGTCAATAGTATTTCGTTCGGCAAACTTATATCGTGCCTCAGAATGATTCTTCTAGATATTAACGCTCAACATTTTGGTTGCTATCGCAGGCTGTATTGATCAACGTTCGCGTGTTACGTATAGTAAAATAAAGACAGGCATTCCTGTGATTGCAGTTGGCATTCTTCGTCACACTGACGTTTACAAAAGATGCCTCGTGCAAAGATACGGAGAGCAATCGCTTTCGAAGTCTGTTTATTTTCGAACTTAAATTTCATCTGCTAAATGGCGTCCATCGTGTGAGCGATGAGGAACTCAGAGAAGGAGCTGTGTTGTTAATAATATTGATGTCACAGCACAAAGTTCAACACAGAAGAAATGAACGATGATGCTTGGCAGTAAATTGGCTAAGCACTCAGCGTTTCAACTCTGAAAGTTAGGGGAAATATGAATACAGTGTTTTCTCCCTTCTGGCGAGGGTTGAGTAAAGAATGCACAAGCTCGGTAATGGATTAAATGGGAAACGAGGATGTTCTATCACCGTGACCGATTTTCTTTACAAGTGACTTTGAAGGCGGTGGTTAGAGTCCTGCTTTGCAATTTTCTTCCCAGTTTCAGTGAGCAGGTGGCAAAATTCATCCCGAAAAATACAGGCATGGTTTTGGTAAGTGGGTCAGTAGGGCTGGAGGCGTAACTCAGTGGTAAGTATACAATCAACCTCCACCACCAAATGTTTCACGCTTGCGTTAATTTTCAGCGTCTACATTTATCTTTCCCAACGCCGGTTTACTTGTTTTATCAACAGCAACCACGGTCACCATACTAGATGGTCCTGTTTGAATATTATAATCTTGCCTGACAACGTATTACTACCGTTGTATCGATTGAAATGCCTATCACTTTACACAAAAAAACCGTTGCCTAGAGTTTATAAAACTTGTTCGCAAGTGCAAGTGGATGGGAGTGATTACTAGCGAATCGCTTGATGTATGTTCATTCGCCCTGTTGCCTCCCATTCGCGTCGGTGTAAATGAAGCTTAAAACGATAAGGCATTTGTCAGTTTGAATACTCCCAATGGGACACGGCCGATTCCCCCTCTCCTTCTGGTCCAATTCGAGCTCCCAGTTCGTCTCTAACGACCTTGTTTTTCGTTGCGTCACGAAATTTCAGTCACCAACTTTCTCCTCCGAAAGCGAAAACATTTGTTGATGCCGACCTACAAACAGAAAGACGATCATCACAATAAAAGGAGAGAATTCAGAGCTCGCGCGGAGAGTGGAAAAATAAAGAAGTGTTGTGAAGGTGGTTCGATGAACTCTCTGCCAGTCACTTAAGTGTGATTTGCAGAGTAGTCACGTAGATGTAGATGTTGTCTTTAACGGGACTTTAAATGTTAGTCTTTCTTCCTTTTTCTCCTTTTTTCTTCTTTCTTCCAATATTTTCCGCTAGAGCATCAGCGAATCGGGCACCCAACAAAATTTGTCCTGACTGTGGTATCAGAAAATTTTCTGGATATCCGGTGCCAAATACGACAGTCTGAAAGGCACCTTTTGCGAGTCGAAGTATGTGCATAGATAGAAATTCAGTTTTTGAGCACAATCGGAAGTGGCCTGGACTTTCCAATTGCTGTCTACACTGATGGGTATTAAAACTGCAGCATAATTAAGGCAGATTGACATAGTTTCAAATGTAAATGATTAGTATTTCACCTCAACCACACAAAGTAGATACAAGTAACGCCATCTACATTCTGTTTATAAGGAAAGATTACGTAGTACGATTCTCGTCGAGAAAAAGCGTTTCACTGCAATCCAAGGTTAGGCCGGTGCGACAGATGCGAAACTAAATATCGGCACTAGTAACGCCACTGAACACTTTTATAAAGATACTTCATCACTTTCCCGGTATTTATTTATTATTTAGGTATCTAACCACGTCGATGGTGTCACCCTTCTCGGTTAAAAACCCTGTATTCCAATAATGGCCTCCACACACACACACCATTCCCGCCAACAACTCTGGCGCATCTGGACACTCGCTCTCGCAACACGTCACAATCGATTGTTGCCCTATCGACCTGTTCCGAGTGCAAAGTTATAGTAAGGGCCTACGGACCCCTTACACCTTTCAGTTACAATAGCCAATGGTGTACGTTCCTTCTGCGCACTCACGCCATTCTTAAAAAAATTTAAACGTAATTAGCTGCGTTTTTACTTATACGGTAGCCGCTACACTATCTCTGTTGGTACACGAAGCGTTAGGGGAACAGCGCCGGTGTTGTGACTTCATAGCCTGGCACTTTGTTGTCGTTGCGGCTCTGGCCAGGACGGTAAACTTGCACCCGGTGTCGCGTGTGGCCGCCATTGTTGTTGCTCTGACCGATAGCGGCGCGGCAGCACGCGGGGCCCGCCGCCGGGATTAGCTGCCACCACAATGGCGCCACCGGCTGCGCCGCGCGCTCCCAATTACAGCGGTAATTGCAGCGAGTGGCGGGCTGCAGAGCCGCTAGCCGAGCTCTGCTGCCGGCCCGCTCTCACCGGCGGCCCTGGCCCTAACATGCATCCCAGTACTGTTACGAAATGGAAATGATTGTCAGGATGCTTTACTTTGTAGCTTTAGCGGCCCTTTTGTGCACACTATGCTCTACGGTTAGCGCCAACGCTTTATGAACGTAAACTATCCGAGTAGCTGGCGTTGCCATTGTATGTATTCATTCCAATCTTATGTTAGTTCATCTCATCCTTCCTCCTCACTATCCCTTCCTTCCCCCCTAACTACCTATCGTCTCCACCCCTCTCTCTGTCCACCTCCTCCGCCACCAACTTCTGTCCGAGTTGTAGACACTTGTGAGAAGCGATACTTGTGAGGAACTTGAATGTGGGGACACTTGTGAGAAATCCGGGATGCTTAGGGACCGGCACAGGGTGTGTCGCAAATGCTGCGCCACTACCTGCTCGGCGACTACCTGCGCTAGGTGTGACTGAGCGCTCGGCTTGTGCCGGCCCGGGCAGCTGCCGAGGGACATTGGCACTCCTCCAGTGCAGCCAGGTTACATCACTGCAGAATTTTTTTGGGCAAGGAAGAGTGGCCTTAGTCAAATTAGAAATCGGAACTGATTTTGCCCCCACGATATCATGGAAAATGGAAATGTCGTGTGGCTAGGGCCTCCCGTCGGGTACACCGTTCGCCTGGTGCAGGTCTTTCGATTTGACGCCACTTCGGCGACCTGCGCGTCGATGGGTATGAAATGATGATGATTAGGACAACACAACACCCAGTCCCTGAGCGGAGAAAATCTCCGACCCAGCCGGGAATCGAACCCGGTCCCTTAGGATTTACAGTCTGTCACGCTGACCACTCAGCTACCGGGGCGGACTACGATATCATGTGAACCATTAGTTGCAGCACAGTTATACTTAAGACCTTTTTCATTGGAATTTTTGCTCTGGATAATCTTACACAGGGCATCATTTTCGCTCAACCCCATACTTAATAATGTATTTTACAGAAACTGTAGAAACCGAAAAAGTTTTCCATCTTTCAACCCCTCGCCCAAAATTTGATATGATAGGAATGGCAACCTTTTACCATATATTAAGAGGAGCCAGCTAAAGAATTTGGTTCTCGATAGAAACTTTTATCTTTAATTATTTCGAAATAAATATCAACTTTCCCGTATCACGCAGGGAAGCTTACTGAGGTCTAATGTGAGTCCTGCTAGCGATTAGCGTTAAGGAATGCAATTTATGTATTCAAAAAAGATGTATTCATCATCCACTCAAACAGACATCGTTTCTAAAATTATCTGCACAAAAATGCTGATTGTGATTGTTAGAAAAGCTATGACTTTTCGGACTTCATTAGTGAATCTTTTACAATTTGCAAGAGACATTTGGCCGACTTTGTGTCGTTTCCAGGGAACACCACGAGGAGGTAGTTTCTCTTCGTCCACCATTATATTTATTTACAATATTTACAGGATGATTATTTATTTACAATTTTTACAGTAGGACGATCGGCGTGAACTGAACCCCTTTTCAATATGTACTAGTGTTGCTATAGCTTCAGCCATTTCCTTTTCATTGTAATTTCTGCGCTCAGGCCACACAAGTAAGAAATTGTATTATATTGCTGTCAACTAGGAGTCTTGTAAGGGCCTTAGAAACTTTCTCATCTGTCTTAATTTCGGACTTCTTCCTTCTTCTCCTACCTAGATTTAAAAATAGTCAGTCAAATTGGTGCCCATGACATTCTGCGTCCTCTCTGAGAATTTTTACTAAAGAGTAAAAATTTGGATCACCTTCGAAATTAATGTATTTATCCTCCGCCTTCCTGCGCACCACCAATAACTTATACTTTCATTGTTGGTATATTCCACTATATACTGGTAACCGTCATCACTAGAGGCTTCCCTTTCGTTGTTGTGGTGAATTCCATCTTTACAACAGCAGTACTGAGCTGCGGTGCGCCACCTGTTTGGTGTCCACAGTAGTACTGAACTGCGGTGCGCTACTTGTTTGGTGTCCCTGCAGACCGCCCGCTACCTGCTCGGCCGGGCCCCCTCACAACTGTCGCTCCTCACAAGTGTCCCAACCCCCTTCCGTCCATCTCCCCTTCCCCCCTCTCTTTCTATCCGCCTCCTCCACCACCTACTCTCTGTCCATCTCCTCCATCACCTCTCTCTATCCACCTCCTCCTCCTACCTCTCTCTGTCCACCACCTCCACCACTCACTCTCTGTCCACCTCCTCCATCACCTCTTGTGCGGCGGCTGGTGGAAAGTTTTAAGAATTATTATATTTTCTATTTTTGTTGCCGTTCTCAACGCAGGCTCTCTAGCTACAATGTTGGCAACCAGAAAGTGATTAACAAAACGTGATGCCTGCAATTAAAGTTCACTGTGCCCACTATGATGGAGAAAGAAAGTTATTGATTATTGAAGTTCATTACTCTGAGGATTTAGGATGATGTCTGGGATTCATAGAAAATGCAGCTTACTATAACAAACCGCCTTCAGTCACAAGTTGTGTTTATTTACTGCACTATGTATTTCGAGCCCTGGACTCTCATCCTCAGGTGCTTTTTAGTGATTTACATCAGGTTTTTTTATTTTTATTTTTTTTAGTTGTTTGCAGTTTAACATTGTATGATGTCTGCTTCTGTTGTGCAGTTGGTATACACAATACATATCTTTAATTTTGTAGTACATACATAGTCACTTTTTCACTACATTCTGGAAACGATAAAGCATAAATGTCTAGACAAATGATTACCCATATCAGCTATTGTACTATCAGAGCTGTTCAGAGTCTATTACGCGGATCCTATTATCCCTAGATAACGGAATTGTTCAATAATCGTTATCGATGTAAATGTTCAAAGTGAATACTCGCCAAAATTTGATGTTAATACTCAACAAACGCCACGCTAGTAATGGTAGATCTGTCCTGCGGCGGCATGTGAAAATACGACATACGCAAACTGAGAATAAATCACTGAAGTCGTTCTGCAATTAACCCTTTACCACATTGCGAACTCATTGTTAAGTGCATATCGAGTTACATAATACGGTATCCAAGGCTGTTCCTGGCAACTGCACAAACGCGACGCGGCTTCCGATGCGGAGTGTACGCTGATACGAATCTTGAAGAGAACTGGGGCCTTACTCTAGCTTGCACGCTCTCATTCATATATCCGCGGTGCGGACCGCCGAAGGCGCAGCCGACAACATTTGCCTTACTGACTAGCTGCTGGGCTAGCAAAACACCACTTTCATTTACTAAATAATTAATTGTTTCATTCGCAGAAGGCCAATGAAGCTCGCAATTTAATTGTGCTATCAGCACACAGGTAAGTATCTATAATAAAATTCTAATGTGGCTAGGTTAAATACTTTTGGCGAGACAATTATTTTAGTTGTACTGCACGCAATAAATGAGCTCTGAACTTGTCCTTTGGAGAGACGCTACAGCTATAGTTTTATAGCTACCTTTTTGAAGCTTCTCACATATTTGTTATTATAGCGTATCTCCATTCTACCTAAATCTAAACATCCTAGCTTTGTCTAATCACATACTTATTTTATCTTGCTTCCGAACTTTTAGGACACAAAAACAGACAATCATGAATTTGAACCAAAATATTACTTTGTGAGATCCAGCACGCTGTTTTCATTAAATTACAATGAAAAAGGAATCCGAATACAAATTTTGAAGTTTCTAGCTCTTTCCTGTTGCGCCGATGGTTTTTATATAAAACGTCCAAATTTCGAAAACTGTTAAGTTACCAAACTGAAACTTAACACGTTATCATTTTAGCATCATTCCTGACATGCTATCAACTTTTCAGATTATTTACTTTACTTTTAAGGTATTGCACAACATTCGTGACGTCATAGCTAGTTACAGCAGACTAGGCTGGCACACAATGGACAGCATATGAATTCTATATGGCGTGAGTAGGCTGCTTCCCTACACCCTCTCTGTCCACCTCTTCCTCCTCCCTCTCTCTGTCCATCTCCTCCACCAAACACTCTCTATACATCTCCTCCTTCCCCCTTTCTCTTCGTCTCCTCCAGCCCCCCTGTTCATCTCTTCCTACCCCCTCACTCTTCCCATCTCTTCCTTCCTCCTGCCTGTCTCCTCCTCATTTCTTTCTCTGTCCATCTCCCTCTCTACTCCCTCTCTGACCATCTACACTGCCATCCTTCTTTCTCCATTTCCCCACTCACTCGAATTACCCAACTCCTCCTCCTCACTGTCTGTTCGGATTCGTCCTTCCCCCTCTCTGTCCATCTATCTCTTCTTCATCTTTCTCTCTCCACATTATTACTCCCACCTCAATAGGAGACTGCCGATTCCTTCTTTCCAGATAGTAAGTAATATGAGTACCAAATTTTGTTGAAATCGATCCACATGTTTAGGAGGAGGGTTTGAACCATGGCTTTTCCCACAAACACACATGTCATATGTATTTCATACGTATTTGTACATATTTTTCACTTTTATCTCTAGCGAATTTCGCCCTGCAGTTTCAGTTTCAAGCAGCTCAAGGTTTATGACTTTATATATCCTCAAGTACGTATCGTAGAATGAAATAACTTTGCAGGTACATCCAGTGGTATATGTGGATGCTGTCTGCAAAATGTATTGCGAATAGAGTCAGTACTAAAAAAGTAACAAATTAAAATGTCATGCATGTTGTGAAAGTTTTCCACGCATTTCAGTGCATATGACATCATATCTCGTGAACTATGTGATGTACAACTGTATAATTTTGTTGCCACATTCAGTGGAGTATGTGAATACGAGGTACATTCAAGTTCTAAGGCCTCCGATTTTTTTTCTAATTAACTACTCACCCGAAATCGATGAAACTGGCGTTACTTCTCGACGTAATCGCCCTGCAGACGTACACATTTTTTACAACGCTGACGCCATGATTCCATGGCAGCGGCGAAGGCTTCTTTAGGAGTCTGTTTTGACCACTGGAAAATCGCTGAGGCAATAGCAGCACGGCTGTTGAATGTGCGGCCACGGAGAGTGTCTTTCATTGTTGGAAAAAGCCAAAAGTCACTAGGAGCCAGGTCAGGTGAGTAGGGAGCATGAGGAATCACTTCAAAGTTGTTATCACGAAGAAACTGTTGCACAACGTTAGCTCGATGTGCGGGTGCGTTGTCTTGGTGAAACAGCACACGCGCAACCCTTCCCTGATGTTTTTGTTGCAGTGCAGGAAGGAATTTGTTTTTCAAAATATTTTCGTAGGATGCACCTGTTACCGTAGTGCCCTTTGGAACGCAATGGGTAAGGATTACGCCCTCGCTGTCCCAGAACATGGACACCATCATTTTTTCAGCACTGGCAGTTACCCGAAATTTTTTTGGTGGCGGTGAATCTGTGTGCTTCCATTGAGCTGACTGGCGCTTTGTTTCTGGATTGAAAAATGGCATCCACGTCTCATCCGTCACAACCGACGAAAAGAAAGTCCCATTCATGCTGTCGTTGCGCGTCAACATTGCTCGGCAACATGCCACACGGGCAGCCATGTGGTCGTCCGTCAGCATTCGTGGCACCCACCTGGATTACACTTTTCGCATTTTCAGGTCGTCATGCAGGATTGTGTGCACAGAACCCACAGAAATACCAACTCTGGAGGCGATCTGTTCAACAGTCATTCGGCGATCCCCCAAAACAATTCTCCCCACTTTCTCAATCATGTCGTCAGACCGGCTTGTGCGAGCCCGAGGATGTTTCAGTTTGTTGTCACACGATGTGCTGCCTTCATTAAACTGTCGCACCCACGAACGCACTTTCGACACATCCATAACTCCATCATCACATGTCTCCTTCAACTGTCGATGAATGTCAATTGGTTTCACACCACGCAAATTCAGAAAACGAATGATTGCACGCTATTCAAGTAAGGAAAACGTCGCCATTTTAAGTATTTAAAACTGTTCTCATTCTCACCGCTGGCGGTAAAATTCCGTCTGCCGTACGGTGCTGCCATCTCTGGGACGTATTGACAATGAACGCGACCTCATTTTAAAAAAAAATGGCTCTGAGCACTATGTGACTTAACTTCTGAGGTCATCAGTCGCCTAGAACTTAGAACTAATTTAACCTAAGGACATCACACACATCCATGCCCGAGGCAGGATTCGAACATGCGACCGTAGCGGTCGCTCGGCTACAGACTGCAGCGCCTAGAACCGCATGGCCACTCCGGCCGGCCTCATTTTAAAACAATGCGCATGTTTCTATCTCTTTCCAGACTGGAGAAAAAAAATCGGAGGCCTTAGAACTTGAATGCACCTCGTACTGTGTGTAAAATGTGCCGCAAATACTGTTAGCACTAAAGAAGTAATAATTTCGACACCATGCCTCATTTTGTGAGGACTGTCAGCGAGAAACAGTTTTGTAAAGATTCGAAATTATGTGCAATGTTTGTTGGAGGACACTAAATGTTCTCATACTCAAATACTGGATGAATGAAGTCTAGGTATGCATACGCCGTGAGCGACACTTCTTTTTCATCCCCGCCCCATCTCTTTTATAGGTTTCTCGTTCTCTAAGTATCCTGTTTATGTCTTTGACTGTTGCCAGCGTTATAGACTATATTAAAATCTCTGACAGTGATGTGCGCTTTCTGTAAGAGACTCTGTGGCTGGTTGGACTCGCAGTTGGAAGTCAATAGCGACCAGTGATGGAAGTTAGAAGTTAATAATCAGCAGTGATGGAGGTTGGAAGTTAATTGCTAGCAGTGTTGGAAGTTTGCAGTATTAGCGTGAGTGGGCGGTCTGGACGTGTGTCCGTTATGGAAATGGAGTGTAAAATGAGTATGGAATTACTGACGATTATATAATTTTTCGAACAGGTCATCAAATGTTTAAGGTAAAATCTGCAAAATACACTGTTTGCTCTTCAATGAAGAAAACTAAATAAAAAAATAAAAATCTATTAAACAAAGAAGTTTCAGTTCGTATCCCCACAGCGATTATTTCCCTACGGTAAGCGATATATGTACTAAGTTTGCTTGAAGTCGGTCCAGTGGTTCAGAAGGAGATGTTGAACATATATACATGCACATGTTTACAATGTATAATATGAACTACACACATGTTTGTACGCACATCTCACCTGTATGAGAGATGCACAGAGCACCACAGGTACACCCGGCTCTTAGAACCTAATACATCGGCCGTTGCAGAGCACTATATTGACACTGAGCACTCTATGTTGTACGATAACATCGAAATTTTAGCCTCGACTTCATCTTTCTGGGCCTCAGTAGTGAAAGAAGCAATTGAAATTCGGTTGGTGACGAATTTAATTAATAGAGAGAGCGGCTTCACTTTGGACAAATCATGGAATCCGGAACTTTCTGCAATAAACTCACAAAGACGTCGCGACGGTGCAGTTCGCAGTGGTACATCGATATCACCGTCTCGATCGACCGCGCAGCCATAGATCTAATTTCATGCATACGTTATACCTCTTTCTCGCCGATCATCGTCTCTGATGCCTTGTGTATCTATGGTCGCATGCGCAATGGCACGATCCGCGGGTTTAAAAGGACGGAGCAATTACTGTAGCGTGTCACCTCGCCTCACTCTGTAGATGGCTGGACGGTATACAAGCGAAATGCTGGAAGAAGTTACACTTATGCAGCTGCACTACCGAAATTTTATGGAAAAATCATAGTGCCACGAAAATATGAAGATGCACAGGAAGTCAACTGTTTATTATTTCAAAAAATTTTTTGCCTTAACTGTTAATACATTTATCCCACTGTGAGACAAGAAGTCCAGTGCCTTCATGGAAAAATGGGGGGCCACCCACATGTTGCGAAGGTTGTTTCGAGTACGCCGCTGAAGTTCTGCTGAGAAGCCCTTACACATCCACCCTCGTGCCCGGTCTCTTCTCATGCGGTTTCCGCATTTTTGGACTCCTGAAGAAATTGCTTCTGATGAAGAAGTGCATGACTGGGTTGAATCATGGTCCCGTAGGTAACTGCAAACATTTTCCCTGTAGGCACAGGCCACCTGAGTTCACAGTGCACTAATGTATTAATGGTTTTGTCGGTTACTTTTGAAATAACAAACATTTTACTTACTTCTTGACTGCTCCTTATATACTGAGGTTACAAACATCTGACACTTTCTGCTTATCTATGATATAATGGGCACCTACTAAATTCGTATGTTGAAATTTATGTATACAGGGTGAGTCACCTAACATTACCGCTGGATATATTTCGTAAACCACATCAAATACTGACGAATCGATTCCACAGACCGAACGTGAGGAGAGGGGCTAGTGTAATTGGTTAATACAAACCATAAAAATATGCACGGAAGTATGTTTTTTAAATGGAACCCCGTTAGTTTTGTTAGCACATCTGTACATATAAGCAAATACGTAATCAGTGCCGTTTGTTGCATTGTAAAATGTTTATTACATCCGGAGATGTAACCTATAGCTGACGCTTGAGTACCACTCCTCCGCTGTTCGGTCGTGTGTATCGGAGAGCACCGAATTACGTAGGGATCCAAAGGGAACGGTGATGGACCTTAGGTACAGAAGAGACTGGAACAGCACATTACGTCCACATGCTAACACCTTTTTATTGGTCTTTTTCACTGACGCACATGTACATTACCATGAGGGGCGAGATACACGTACACACGTAGTTTCCGTTTTCAATTATGGAGTGGAATAGAGTGTGTCCCGACATGTCAGGCCAATAGATGTTCAATGTGGTGGCCATCATGTGCTGCACACAACTGCAATCGCTGGCGTAATGAATGTCGTACATGCCGCAGTACATCTGGTGTAATGTCGCCGCAGGCTGCCACAATACGTTGTTTCATATCCTCTGGGGTTGTAGGCACATCACGGTACACATTCTCCTTTAACGTACCCCACAGAAAGAAGTCCAGAGGTGTAAGATCAGGAGAACGGGCTGGCCAATTTATGCGTCTTCCACGTCCTATGAAACGCCCGTCGAACATCCTATCAAGGGTCAGCCTAGTGTTAATTGCGGAATGTGCAGGTGCACCATCATGCTGACACCACATACGTCGACTCGCTTCCAGTGGGACATTTTCGAGCAACGTTGGCAGATCATTCTGTAGAAACGCGATGTGTGTTGCAGCTGTTTGGGCCCCTGCAATGAAGTGAGGACCAATGAGATGGTCGCCAATGATTCCGCACCATACGTTTACAGTCCACGGTCGCTGTCGCTCTACCTGTCTGAGCCAGCGAGGATCGTCCACGGACCAGTAATGCATGTTCCGTAGATTCACTGCCCCGTGGTTTGTGAAACCCGCTTCATCGGTAAACAGGTAGAACTGCAACGCATTCTCTGTTAATGCCCATTGACAGAATTGCACTCGATGATTAAAGTCATCACCATGTAATTGCTGATGTAGCGACACATGAAACTGGTGAAAGCGGTGACGATGCAGTATGCGCATGACACTACTTTGACTCAGTCCACCGGCTCTCGTAATGTCCGGTGTACTCATGTGTGGGTTCATGGCAACAGCAGCTAATACACCAACTGCACCCGCTTGTCCTGTGACGGGCCTGTTACGGACCCGTTTGCGTGCTACGACCATACCTGTTGCATACAGTTGGCGATAGATGTATTGCAATGTGCGGAACGTTGGATACTCTCTGTCTGGCTACCGTTCTGCATACTCCCTGCAGGCTTCAGCTGCATTTCGTCGACACTCGCCATAGATGAGTATCATCTCCGCCTTTTCAGAGTTAATACACCATGGTCACAGTTCCTTCAACACTACACTATCACAGACGTCTGGTAACTCGGTGTACTACAGTTGGTCTGCGTGCGGAGACGAATGCAGAATAACAATAGCAGCAAGCGCTACATGCGGACACTGCGGACACACCAAACCACAACAGTGCACTACAGCCACACTCGTAAACACGGTCGTCATCGTAAACATGCCCCTGCAGATGCTACTCGCCGACCGTGGCCCGTGTTTGTTACAACACGCAACTGAACGTCGGAGGTTTCAAGCGTCAACTTTAGGTTACAATATATCCGGATGTAATTAATATTTTACAGTGCAACAAACGGCACTGATTACGTATTTGTTTATATGTTCAGATGTGCTAACAAAACTAACGTGGTTCCATTTAAAAAAACGTAGGTTTGTATTAAAAAACATACTTCCGTGCATTTTTGTATGGTTTGTATTAAATAATTCCACTAGCCCCTCTCCTCACGTTCGGACTGTGGAATCGGTTCGTCAGTATTTGATGTGGTTTACGAAATACATCCAGCGGTAACGTTGGGTGACTCACCCTGTATATCGCTACATCATAGATAAGCAGGAAGTGCCAGAACTGTTTATTACCTCAGAATACCCTGTCCAAAATGTAAATCAAATTAGTTTTAATACAAATATATATGTATTCAGGTTACTGAAGATGCCTTGCAAAAAATAAAGGCGAAACGAGTATGGCCTGAAAAATTGTTTTATTCAGTGGTGAATAGGCGTTCTAAAGCAATAATTATCTTCACAGAATCACTACAGTCCATTTATATTGTTGGTAGAAAAATCACTATAAACATTTGCTACCACAAAATGCCAGGAGCGACCCTAAAGTGCGATGCACATATACAACATGTCGTAAAAAAAGTACATTCAAGACTGAGATTCGCTAGAAGAATTTATAAAACAAAATTCACGAATGCGCAAATACCAGCCATGAAGCCGGCCGCAGTGGCCGTGCGGTTGAAGGCGCCGCAGTCTGGAACCGCAAGACCGCTACTGTCGCAGGTTCGAATCCTGCCCCGGGCATGGATGTTTGTGATGTCCTTAGGTTAGTTAGGTTTAACTAGTTCTAAGTTCTAGGGGACTAATGACCGCAGCAGTTGAGTCTCATAGTGCTCAGAGCCATTTGAACCAGCCATGAAACCCTGCACGCTATGATCGCTGGAAGAAGCTTAAGGAAATGTGATTCATACACGAGGGACGTGTCTTAGGAAACATTGCTCGGTCGATTCTTTAGTACCGCTCATCAGTCCGTAACCATTACTCGCTTGGATTAATAGAAGAGATAAGATGCAGCGAAGAGCTGCCCTATACCTCACGGGGTCGATTAGTTGGGAAGAGAGCATTATACTCAACAACTTCAAGTGGCAGAAGCTACACGGAGAAATCGTATTACTGAAGTTCCGGGATAATTCGTTGGAAACATGGCTTTCTTCCCCTCAGTTATGAAAAGATAACGGTTTAACAATTTGATGTTAATTAGAATAAAATTTGCCATACACAAATCTGCACAGATAAATTATTCAGCACTGTACGTACATCTTTTATACCAAGAAAAAGAACCAGGCCAAAACTCACGTGTGCAGTGTAATGTAGAGCAAGCTACCTGGCGTAGTGAGTGCAGGACAAACAAGGGCGAGTGACTTTATTACAGCACAGACCTGCCTTCTGATACTGCGTACTTGAATTTCAACAGCACATACTTCGCTTCTTAACCTACTTTCCTTTACTTATGACGCCGTTGTTTTTACGGTGTGCTTCCTTATGTGAGACCTGAGTTAACTTCGCATGAATAAAACAACACCCGAGAAAAGTACACCATTAAAGAAAGAATAAACTAGTCTAGTAACGTAAAATATATTACTGAGGTCTTTCGTCCTTCACTTAAGTTCAAGTAAATACGTTACGACATTTATCCAAAAATGGCCATAGTAGTCATCTGAATTCAAGGAGCCTGAGCGACTGATAATAATTCCGACTGAGAAAACAATTCTGCCCAACTGGATTTGCTGCTTGTTCGTAGCGTTACAATCACTTTGTACCTTTGCCGAGTGGGATTTAGACTTGAAACGCTAGGACAGTTTTGGATCTGCGAGCAATAAGTCACACTCTGTCTTCAAGACACAATAGACGCCAAAGTCGAAACCATATGCTCTTCAGTTTCACTCCGTCGCGACACTGAGACAGTACATAACTAGATGATCAACATCATCCAACTTACAAACATTGGATTCAGTCATGTATGACACTCCATAAGCTTTGCTCAATTAACCTATCTCCTTAAAAGTCTGTCGATAATGTCAGGACCAAAATATATGTTTATTTAGAGCGCAACGTATGTGACTGTAGCTATTCAGACGTATTCAATGCCAAATGATCTAATACAAAGCTTATAATGTAACTAAGGTGGACAGTCATCTGACACAGGTCGTGCCTCAGGCAAACCCCGACATGTTCTCCTCTACACAATGGTCTGTCACGCTTGCTTATGATTTTACGGACTTCTTTGAGGTCAAAGAAGCCACTTTACTACCAATTTTCCTGTAAAAATTATAGTGTCCTACATCGTTTCCTCCAGAGAAAAGTCTTCCGGAACACTAGCTGAAACAATTCTCCCTTAATTCTTACACTTATAAAATGAGTTTTCTTTTTGAATGAACTGTTTTTCTTTCCCCAGGCGTCCATTCATTGGACTCGTCCACCATCTTGTTGCCGAGGGGTATCCACTCCCATAAATTGCGTCTAATTTAGTTTTTGCCCTTCGTATTCTTACACGACATCCTGAAAACTTCCCAAAGCCGCACACGGTAAGCCCGCCCCCCCCCCACCCCCCATGATGATTTGGCGTCATTGGATGGTCTGTAGTCCCACCTCGTGACAGTGAATGTCTCTGGTCTCCATGAACTGCCACAAATTCTCATATCAGCATTTAATTAAAATGGAAATATCTCGCGATAAAGAACTAAGATCACTAAGTGGTTTTCACCAAACGCTTTAGATACACACATCAAAAAACGTTTTGCATCACCTCGTTTCCGAGAGTTCCGGAACCTGTACAGAAAATTGGAATAGAGATCAACATAGACATCATTTCTGCCCTCTTTATTGTCCATGAAAACCGCACATTGCATGTTGTACCACCATACAGCGAGGCCTTTAGAGGTGGTGGTCTAGACTGCTGAACACATCGGTACCTCTAACACTCAGTAGCACGTCCTCTTGCATTGATGCATGCCTGCATTCGTCGTGGCATACTATCCACAAGTTCGTCATGGCACTGCTGGTCCAGATTGTCCCACTCCGCAACGGTGGGTCGGAGAAGATCCCTCAGAGTGTTTGGTGGGTCACGTCGTCCGTAAATAGCCCTCTTCAATCCATCCCAGGCATGTTCTATAGGGATCACGCCTGGGAGAACATGCTGGCCACATTAGTCGAGCGATGTCGTTATCCTGTAGGAAGTCATTCACAAGATGTGCACGATGGGGGTCCGAATTGTTGTCCATGAAGACGCATGCCTCGTCAATATGCTGCCGATTTGGTTGCGCTATCGCTCGGAGGATGGCATTCACGTATCGTACATCCGTTACGGCGCCTTTCATAACCACCAGCTGCGTACGTCGGCCTCACATAATGCGATCCCAAAACAGTAGGGAACCTCCACCTTGCTGCACTCACTGGACAGAGTGTCTAAGGCGTCCAGCCTGACCGGGTTGCCTCCAAACGCGTCTCCGACGATTGTCTGGTTGAAGGCATATGCGACATTCATCGGTGAAGAGAACCTGATGCCAATCCCGAGCAGTCCATTCGGCATTCGGCATGTCGTTGGGCCCATCTGTACCGCGCCTGGTTTTCTATTAGGCGGCCCTAGCATCGCCGCCAGAGGTCGCGGATCACTGTAACCCAGTTGCTTCCGTAAGACACGTGACTGAAAATAGATCCCAAGATATTCTACCGCCGGGCAGTACTCATACTGGTGTACAGCCATCCATCGGCAGCTGATTACGAGCCAGGACACCATACCGCCCCGACACCAACGTCTCCACCGCCAACTATATGCCGCCGCCGCAACTAACAACTGTCTGGGTCGCCGCGACATCGCTGATAGATTTGTCTTCATGGTTGTGGATGTCGTAGAAATTTGCTCAAATTCTTCTAGTGGTACACTTATTGTAGGCTGTCCAAGGGAACACCGTGTCTTGATTGAAAAAACTAACGTGTAATTGTAACTTGCTTCAAGCTAGTCTCAACGAGACCTTGGTTTTTTCGTTTTTTTAGTTTCTAAACTGCAGCCTTCGGCCACTGACGTTCACAAGCTAATATGTAGTATTATTCGTCGGAGTAGACGCACACTGTTTCTTGGGTTTTGCTAATAAACTTTTTCAAGAATCTTGAGTTTATCTGTATCGCCTAAGGCGCAGTCCTCGGCTCTTAAATAAACAGTTTCTGTTCGAATCTCTTTCTCTTGTTAACCATTCTTATGATTCCAGCCCCTAGTATATCGGCAGTTAGCAAGGTCAGAGAGTGTATCTCTCAAGCTGTCTCTCATGATTATCTAATATTTACACATACATGCATACTCCGCAAGAAATCGGAAGTTCACACCATTTCTAGTCTTTCCCTTCCCTGCTCCTCTCGCAAATGGAATGAGGAAAAAACGACTGTCTCGATACTGCCGTACGAGCCCTGCGTCACTTAGACATTTGGTCCTTACTTTGTTGGCAGTTGAATGGTTCTTCAGTCTGTCACAAATGCAGGTTCTCCAACCTTTCTAAATATTGTCTCAAGAAAAGAACACCTTTTTCCCTCCAGGCATTCCCATTTGAGTTCATGAAGCATTCCCGTAATACTATTGCGTTGATAGAAGATACTGGTAATAAATCTTACAGCGTTTATGAATAAGCGAAAAACTGGAAGGTTTAAAAATTCGTGTATTTTTTCGACGCTTCTTTAAAACACGTTTAGTTTAAGATCCATTTGTAAAAGAGATGATACGGAATTAGAACTGTTATTGACACGTACATCTACAAACCTCTGTTATAAGAATGAACATATGCTTCCAGTCTGACGGATAAATCACTCAGATTCAGAAATTCGCTCTAATTAGGAACGCGAAACTGAAGAGCACTCCAAATGCCTATCGGATTCCTGTAAATGCCAACGGAAATAGTTCTAATATCGAGTTATTCGTCGAATTCGGAGTTATCAGACTTTCCTGCCGTATTTATGTAATCTACCTCGCTTATCAAGTCTTCAGTTAGGTCAGTGATAATTCAGTAATAATAATGGTACTCTTATATCTTCAGTGTATCTACAAGAACTGCTATAATGTAGCACCATTATCGTGTGTAACGTAAACCGTCGGTTATGACTGTTTATCGAAATGTTTTGAACAATATGTAAAGTCGTAGAACTACTATTCTGTCAGTGTTTATCTAGATAAGGATGAGAAATGTCGTGAATTACGGCTGGTCAGAATGGCGGCGCTTGCTATTCACTACTCACACAAGACAAGTCGCTCTACTTAATGCCCCAGGACACGACGTGTTTTGGAGCGTTACAGTGGCTCTGTTGTAGCCAGTTTTGTACTTTATAATATTTACGATATTATCACCTTAAAATTAAGGTCATCTCATTATCTGTAGACATTGCAGGTTTCTAGGTCTTGTCCCCAGTTGTAACAATGTGCAGATAAAAAATAATGTAATGGAAAATATCGAAATTTAAGACGTTTTCGCCCATGAAAAACAGGTTTTCTTGATTACAGTTTACAGCACTAGAGACATCAATAATGCGGTTTCTAGGTATGAAGTATATCAGAAAAGTAAGACTACAAGATTCTCTTACGCAAACACAAATGGATAAATTTCAGTGAAATATACGAGGACAAATAGCATTGTTATTACATAATTTTTCCACATAATCGCTATTTATTTCATTGCATTTTGTCAACCGTGGGATGCGTTTTCAATACTTGCGTCATAGAACTCTCCCGCCAACTCTTTAAAACACTTCTCCGCTTCGATTACCACCTCCTCATCGTCGGAAAACTGTTTCTTCAGTCACATATTCCTTTAATTTAGGAAGTAAATAATAGTCGCTAGGTGCGACATCTGTACTGTGAGAGGAGTCGTTTACAAGATACCAAAGAAATGAGGTCAACAATTCTTGCGTTTCTCGAGTGGGCTGTGGAATAGCGTTGTCACAAAGGTGGCAGCCTGCCTTCATCAGCATGCCACTGTTTCATTCGGCATTATTTATTCCCATTCCATAAACAGAGTAGTGTATTTCTGATGCCTTTACAATAATGTCCCAGATACGAGAGGAATGCTTTACAAATAGTTTCTAAGAATGAAACGGAATCCTGCAGGTACTGTAGGTTATTTACAAAAAGTGAGCAACTAAGCGGGGAAACAGGTTTAATCGTAAACTTCATTAGTATAATTTTGGATTATTAATCAGAAATCTTCTTGAAATTGATACAGTGGAAGTTGGGTCACATAGCCCCTCACGGTAGAAAAAGAGAATTCAGTCTCCAGCTAAAAATCAAACCAACCGGACGATCCAAAACAAATGCGTATATTCTACGTTGATAATCAGAAGCCGTTGAAACGAGAATTTGGAATTGCGACGCAGAGTCGAGTTGTTCCTGCTGGCCGAAAGGCAAACCGCGTGGAAAACAAGCGGTTAATGAGGCAGCCAGGCCACTGCACGAACCCAGCCAGCGCCGCTCGCTTTGTGTACTCCGCCTCTAATGATGTCTCCGACGTAGGGACGTAAAAAGGGAAGGAGAGTTTCGCGTGTATTCCGACAGAATGGGCACGTGTCGACTTTCCCTGGTCTCGGCAAACAACTCCCTCGGTTCATCGCCGCCAGGCTCAAATTCAAACATCTTACTTGTTTATTTCCGACCTAAGCATCCTTCAAACTAGCATAAGCACAGATAGATATTGTAAGAGGCGTATTCGGAAAATAAGGTTCGATTAGGCCCAAAATGGACACCACTGTGAAAATCGTATGGAACTTTGCACAGATGGTTTGATCAGTGTCTTTAATGTGCCTGTTGATCGCTTCACGTCGCTCTTTTCAGTTCAGAGCGCAATCACGTAGAAGTGCCTAAGACAACAGTTTCCCCCGTCAAGTATGTGGATCTCGTGAGAGACTTCGCCTAAAGCTATGCAGCCCGCATAACATATATGTCGTGCATTTCTTTTTTCAAGGCAATTTTCAGCCGCATTCTGCAGGGGCAATGCAGACGCTCCTGCAGCGTTTTCGATGGGAAGTGTTTGAGCACCCACAATACAACCCTTAATTGGCTCGCTTCATTGTTCATCTCTGCTCAAATGAAACGCTGGCTATGATGACAACATTTTGGCGCAAACAATGAAAGGTAGACCAGCGCAAACAATTGGCGGGAAGCACAGGCGTCTGCTTTTTGTGGCGAGGGTACTGGTAAGTTTGTAGAACGCCACGATAAATGTGTAAGTCGGAGCGGTGACTGTTTAGAGAGGTAGCTGGAAGGTATGGCTAACTGTTGCGAATAAAAAATTTTTTATTTTCACTGTGATTTTCATTTCGTGACCGATCGGCCTTTACTTTCCGAACGACCCTCGTAGTTCAGCAACACAGATATAGTTTCGGTTCAGTGGTTACGCGGTGTTCGTGTTAAACTAATCAGGCACTCGCAATTTGTGAAGTAAAGTGTGTAACTTTGTTCTAAACCTGTAACTCTGAAACTACACTGCGCAACAAAATCAAAGCGTCACTTTTTAGAAACACCGTAATTGCCTCCCTATCCAAGGCATAAATCTGAAAATGGCTCAAAGATGCCTACAGCCTTCCCCTTTAATGCCGCAGGAGTGTGGCGCCATACGTCATCACCCTCAGGCTCGTCGACGCTTCGAACAGCAACGTGGCTACACGTGAGAGAAACAGGGCACAGCTCGAAAATTCATGTGAGCTGTAAGGTGAGTTCATGATGTCACATTGGCACCAAATTTCACCACAGTACTTCCCAACGTCTCCGCGGTCGTGTCACTGGCTGGGAAGGTAGTCACGGCCTCTCTTACCCACATGACACTCTTTCTTTTGACGTCTCTGCGATGGGTGTCAGGACCGCGACACCTAGCGTTCAAATCACACGGTTTTATTATGAGTGGCCGAGGAAAACATTTCAGACACATCGTCGCTCAGAATCGCCACGGAATGGCCTCAGGGGATGACATAAAGAGAGTCAATGAAAGTACCCCTCTCGCTGGAGCGTTGATTCCAACACACATAGCTATCGACAAAACAATTCGCAGTGCGATGAACAACGGGAAGATGTTCTTGACAACCTTTGGCACTGCTGCCACCCTCCGACGTTTCAAGTTTGTGGCGCAGCATTCACACTGAACGCGACCGCACTTCTTTGGAGCACAGCTCAATCACAATTTTTTCTCTCGTGTACAGATTGGAGACACTATGGACCATTGAAAATCATTCGACGAAATTTAAACGTGATCCGAAGCATAAACGCTTTTCGATGCTTTTTCATCCTTCTTTCTTCACGACCTCATGTGACGTGATGAAGCGAGAGTGCAACATCAACAGGCGCGAGAATAAAACGGTAAAAGATCCCTCTAAGGTATCCCAGTTCGGTAATATCCTGGATGACACCCATGCACCTTTGTTGATCACTATAAATGTACCTTCAGTATTTTCGACACAAAAATCAGCCTGCTCTAGCGCCTTAGGTTTAGGCAACCCCTTCATCCGTTGGTGGGGGTGCGGAAACTCCATACGGTTAACAGTCCTTTGCAGCTCGTGGTTTACTGCGTTACATCCACATACTCCACAACTGACCGAGTGTGGCGAAGGGCACTTCTGGTGCATCTAACTGATCTACTCTTCCTCTTTCCACTCATCAACGACGCGGGGGAAGAATGACTGTCGGTAAGATTCCGTATTTAAGTTCTCGAATTTTCTCATCGTGGTCGTTCCGCGAGGGGAGGATGTAACATGTCAGACTCTTTCGGAAAGTACTACATTGAAATTTCAGTAGTAAATCTCTCCTTAATGCTCATTCTCTCTCCTGTTCCGTCTGCCACAGGAGTTTGTCGGGCATCTTGGTAACGCTCTCGCGCCGACTACACGATCCCGTGCGCCACTCTTTGTTGGATCTTCTCTATCTCTTCTGTCATTCCTACCTGGTAATAGTCCTCCGCTGATGAAAAATCACAAGAATCGATCGAGTAAGCATCTTGTAAGCCACTTCTTTCGTGGATGAGTTACATTTGGTTAAGATTCTTCCCATAAATCTCAGTCTGGGATCTGCTCTTCTTACCACTTCTTTTATGAGGTCATTCCAGTTCAGATCGTTCTGGAAAGATACTCCTGTATATTAAACGGTAGGTACTGTTTTCAGTAATTGTCATCAACAGTGTAGTTGTACATTAGTGTATTTCTTTTCTTGTGTATGCTCAATATATTACAATTATTTATGCTCAGGGCCAACTGCCAAGGCCGTTCCTCAGTCCTCTGTAGGTGAGTCTGCAAATCGGTACTGACTTCTGGCATTGCTATTTTGTTATAGATAGCTGTCTCATCCATGAACCGTCTCAAAGAGCTTCCAACGCTTTCTACTGGATCATTTATGTGCACTGTAAACTGCGCAAAGTGCCTAGCGACTGGAGAAAAAGCACAGATGACTGCTGTATAAAAGAAGGCCAGAAGAGCAGACGCGCAAAATTATAGATCAACACGCCTAATATCGGTTTGCTGCAGAATTCTGGAACACGCTCTCATTTTCAACATGATAAATTTTCTTCAGACCGAGACTCTCATGTCCACAAATCATCATGGTTTCAGAAAGCATCGTTCGTGTAAAACTCAGCTTCCAAATCTCTCACATGATACACTGTGAACTATGGATAAGGGCAACAGACAGATTTCATGTTTCTAGATTGCCAAACACGTTTGGCACGGTGCCTCTTTGCAGAAGGTACGAGCATTGAAACAGGTTCACAGACATGTGAATGCTAGAAGACTTCTTAAGTTATAGAACCCAGTACGTTATCTTCGACGGCGAGTGTTCATCAGAGGAAATAGCATCGTCTGGAGTGCCTCAGGGAAGTGTGATACGTCCGTTATTACCTTTCTATATACATAGCTGATTTGGCGAACAGTGGGCAAGAATCTGCGGTTGTTTGCTGGCGATACAGTGGTATTCGGGAATGTGTCGAAGTTAGGTGACTGTAGGAGGATAAAAGACTACTTAGACAAAATTTCTAGTTTGTGGGAAGATGGTAGCTAGCTCTAAATGCAGAAAAATGTGAGTTAATGCGGATGAGTAAGAAAAACAAACTCGTAATGTTCTGATAAAACATTAATAGTGTCCTACGTGGCACAGTCACGTCGTTTAAATATCAGGGCGTAACGTTGCAAGGTGATATGCAATGGAACGAGCATTTGAGGGTTGGGTAAGGAAGGCGAATGGCCCACTTCTGTTTATTGGGAGAATTCTAGGAAAGTGTGGTTTATCTGTAAAGGAGACTGCATGTAGGTCGATAGTGCGACCTATTCTTGAGTACTGCTCAAGTGTTGGGAATCCGTACCAGGTCGGATTAAAGGAAGACATCGAAGCAGTTCATAGGCAGACTGCTAAACTTGTTACTAATAGGTTCGAATAACACACAAGTGTTACGGAGATGCTTCGGGAACTCAACCGGGAATTGCTGGAGGGGAGGCGACATTCTGTCCGGGAAACCCTACTGAGAAAATTTAGAGAACCGTCATTTGAAGCTGACCGCAGAACGATCCTTCTCCCTCCAATATACATTGCGCGTGACCACTACGAAGATAAGATACGAGAATTCGGGCTCGCTCTATTTGCGGGTCAGGAAAGGAAATGACTAGCAGTGGTACGGGGTACCCTCCGCCACGCACCGTACGCTGTCTGAGGTGTATCTATGTAGTTGTGGATGTAAACAGTAACAATCGCATCACACTTCCTTGGGCTACTCCGGAAACTGTCTTTACATCTGTCGATTTTGTTCCGTTAAGAACGACGTTTGAGTTCTGTCTGCAAGGAAGTCTTAATACAGTTGCAAATCTGGTCTTGTACTCGGTACGGTCGTTTTTTTTTTAACTAAATGGCGCTAAGGAACGATGTCAAATGCTTTCCTGAAGTTAAAAATCAAGGCATTAACCTGAGCGCCGTCGTCTACAGCAATGTGGATCTCATGGAGAAACAGAGCGAGCTACGTTTCACAAGATCTCTGTTTGCGGAATCCGTGCTGATTTTTATAGAGAAGATGTTCTTTGTCTAAAAACATGATAATTACTGGGCATAAAACATGTTCCAAAATTCTACAACAGTGTCACGTGAACGATATAGTCCTATAATTTTTGCATCTGTACTAGGACTCTTCTTGAAAACAGAAATGACCTAAAATCTCCAGTCGTTAGGTACCCGTCGTTGCTTCACCGAACTACCGTAGACAGGTACTAGAAGAAGAGCAAGTTCATTGGCATAACCGTTGTAGAATTTAATATGTGTATCGTCTGGTCCTGATGCCTTTCCCCTATTCAGCGATTGTAGTTGCTTTTCAGTTCCGCGGTCGGTTATCTCAATATCTGCCACGTCGACGTTCGTACTATCTTCTGCGGTGAAACATCCGATGTTTGAAGATTCCGACGGAATTTTCTCCCCGAGATCCTGACTTAGGCAATCTCCGTGTATAATTTTCCTCTTCCAGTAACTGATTTCATCATCAAAGGACATAATGCTGCCAAGACATGTGCCTTTATATTCCGTATGTCTTCAGGCACAATAGCAAATTTTCCTGTAGTAAGCCTTCGGATGAGATTGTTGTTGCTGTTACGACGACTGGTTCGATACAACTCTCGAATCTAGTCTGTCCTGTACATGTTCTATCTCTGCATGACTAACTTACATGCAGTTGAACCTGCTGAAGGTAGTCAAGCTCAGACCCTCACGCTATAATTGTTATCGTTCTACATTTCCCTCCGTTACCAAATTGACTATTCCTCGATGTCTCATGTTGCATCCTATTAATCGAGCCCTCGCTTTAAGTAACATGAATCGTATATTTCTTTCCTCTTTTTCCCATTCGCTTTCTCTTTTTGTTTCAGTACTTCGTCATTAGTAATCTGACCTACACTCGACGTCATCCTTCTGGAGCATCAAGTTTAAAAATACTCTGTTTATTTTCTCGTCTGAACTGTCTGTCGTCCACGTTTCATTTCCTATAACTTTTTTGAGACTTTGAGTTCGTTATACAGGACATATAAAAGGACACCGACTACGCTTAAAATGTTGTGTGGAACGACCAACTGGTCATTTTTCAAAAGGTGACTCCGATCCGGAAATCCATAATTTGGGCTCTGTGACGAACTGAAATTTGATAGCAGTGGCAGCACTGTCTCTTCAGTTGTCTTTGGTAACCTAGGTAGTTTTTATCGTACCCATCAGCCAGTGAAAAGTGACGCACAGATTGCGCCAGCGGAAAGCTTAATACGTTGAGCAGGACTGTAAACAAATGGAACCCATGATCGAAAAACCATGGCTTGGGCCCTGAGGCGGGTCTAAGTTCGTGTATCCACCTTAAACCGATGACTAATGATTTTCATAAGCAAACAGGAGTCTAAACACACAAGTAAGATACATTGTCGACACCGTTCTTAAATTTCGACGCTGCACAGAGTCCAAACTATACATTTCTGGACAGAGATTCCGAGCTGAGAAACGACTATATTTCCGTCCTGTAGAACATATTAAGAGTCAGTGACGTTTTCTTAACATATCCCCTATATAAAACTTAGAGCAAACGTGTCTGAAGCTTTGTGAGCGGTGTCCTTAGCCACCCCATACACAATTACGACACGCAAAAACTATACAATTTATACGATTTATTTCCTCTTACCTTCAGAAGACAGACGTTACTTAAACTGAACCTCAATGAACATCATTTGTTTTGTCTCAACCACCGTAAGAACAGCATCGAAGGTGATCAAGTTAACTTCTTATGTGATTAGTTACAGTTCCACACTCTTAAACAAAGCTGTTTGTTGGCGTGTTTGTGATTGTTGCATGTTTAAAACCTAAGTTACAAATTCGCAAGACAGCATAATGGCTTCCAAGGTGCTAAAATAAAATAAATGACGATCTGACTGTTAAAAGTTCTGATTAAAGATGTTACTCAAAAGTTGTCGATGTAGGTCATACTATTTTACACTTGCAACAGATAACCAGGTACTGAGTGCTGGTTGCCCTCAGTTCACCCCTCATGGTAATGTACATGTGCGTCAGTGAAAAAGACCAATAAAAAGGTGTTAGCATGTGGACGTAATGTGCTGTTCCAGTCTCTTCTGTACTTAAGGTCCATCACCGTTCCCTTTGGATCCCTACGTAATTCGGTGCTCTCCGATACACACGATCGAACAGCGGAGGAGTGATACTTAAGCGTCAAATTTAGGTTACAATATCTCCGGACGTAATTAACATTTTACAATGCAACAAACGGCACTGATTACTTATTTGTTTATATGTTCAGATGTGCTAACAAAACTAACGGGGTTCCATTTAAAAAACGTAGGTTTCTGTTAAAAAACATACTTCCGTGCATTTTTTTATGGTTTGCCTCTCTCCTCTCGTTCGGTCTGTGGAATCGATTCGTCAGTATTTGATGTGGTTTACGAAATATATCCAGCGGTAATGTTAGGTGACTCACCCTGCATAAAGCGCGTTTCTGATTTCTAATGTTGCGTTTAGAAAAGGGGAACGAACTGCTGGTATTTGATCTTTGTACGAAGAGTGGAAGCAACGATAGAAAATTAAGACATTATTATTTTATAAGACAAAGTGCCCTGCGGGCATAGGCCGTTATCGAGCAAGAGAACTGGTCATATCAGAGTATAGGAACACATATTAATACATAATCTTCTCTGGGTTCACAATATGAGCGGCTAGCTTCCATATACACATTGCATAAAACGAATTGAAAACGATTTCCCCTTCGATAAAAAAAAGGACAGAAGAAAAAGGTGCTACCAACATGAACTTATCCTTGCTAAAAGTAAAGAGGGCGGAATAAGTACATAATGAACACACAATACTTACAGTCCCAGTGCTGTGAAACGATGAATACGCAAGATACGGAAAACAAAATCCAGAAAGAAGAGCGTCTGATAATTAACAGTTAAAAAACGCAATGATTCAGTCTAGGCTGCTAATATACAATAGTATGCAAGACTCAAGGACAAAAGTAACATTAACATGATGCCTCACTGCCAAGTTATATAGATCGATGAAACTGGGACGAAACATAGAGTGAACTTCTGCAGTATAGTACGGAAGGTAACTGATGGAATTACGTAATTATACGAACAAAAACGACACTTTTATTCCAAGACAATAATTACTCTGAAGTCACTGAGGTTCATAATGGTCTGATGCGAAATGGTTCTTCATACGGAATGTGATCACCACGATTGGCAACGCATTCTCTGCTACATTCTCCCTTGCTGGCCAGAAGGTTGGTAAGGAGTTCATGTGGTTCTCATTGCCATCCATAACAGTGGCGTGAGAGACGAATGCACCTCTGAAAAGACGCAGTGTCAGAAGAACCTTGACTCGTGAGAATACCGTATTCAAAGATTTGGATATCATTACGCCGAAGCAACATTATGCCTCCCCACACCATAAAACCTGGACAGCCAAAACCATCATGTTCGACAATTCTAGACGTGTCCTCAAATGTCAAGAGGCGGGAACAGGTTATGCACCCGGGAAGATTATCGACAGCCACGTGAGAAAGCAGTGAGACAATGAAAAGGCGCTTCAGTCCGGAACCGCGAGCCTGCTACAGTCACAGGTTCGAATCCTGCCTCGGGCATGGATGTGTGTGATGTCCTTAGGTTAGTTAGGTTTAAGTAGTTCTACGTTCATTTTCAAAATCCAATATAAATCCTGTTGATCGAAGTAGCCTGACAACTGAGAAGCTCATACGTGGTTATCAGCAGAAACAGTGTACTATTTTTCATGCAGATGTTTACACTCAACATCGAGGTGTAGACGATTGATGGGTGTGAAATAAACATCTGAAAGCATTTGATTAAATAAAAGGAAAAGTATAAAGAAGTTTATTCGTATATTTTGTTATTTCATGAACAGTGATATTTTATTATAGTGGTACAGAGTCTTACGTATTGTTAATATTGTGACAGACTGATCGTAAGTGCTCTAGTTACAAGTCGAGTTTTGGGCCTGGTTAAGAGTAGCTGGTTCTTAAAGTCTCGAAGGTTAAGTGAAGAATAATATCACACTTAAATAACGCTGCATCGAAACCCACTATCTTTATACTATATTAAGCTAGCTATTCCGGAATCAGGTGATACCTTGGCCGTGTGGTTGTGTATTGTCGACAACAAATAGGTAAACACAAACATGAACATTTCTCATACTCTGATATCGACGAGGAAAAGAAGAGACGACAACGACGACATACACGTATACATATAGAAACCGTATACGTGGCACCTTACAGTACAACACAACGGACGTCACGGTATAACATCTAAAGGGCACGATGTTCTGTTTGGTGGTTGCTATGTCTAGGTTCCCAGTCACTGTATTACGACAAACAATTCCTTGATTCACAATTACTAATGTGTCATAGTTGCATTCTTCCAGCCGCCAATTAACGAAACCAGTTGTCTCGTGAATTGGGCTCTTGCTGAGGCAATACTGAAGACAAGTGGAAGACGTACCGGATGAGAAGCTCGCCCCGTGCGTCCGCCTCGGCGAGTTACTGCCGCCGGGAGGCGGGCGGGTTGCCGTAAATCTCCGCCAGGGGCGGGCCTTTACGAGGCGCCGAGTAGTCGCGGGATATGACGGCTGCGCTGCCGCGTAAAAGTCACCGGCATCTCGGCTCCCGCGACTGTATCCGGCGCACTGCTCTCGCAGAACCTCCTCGTCTCGGCTCCTGTCCATCTCTCTACGTAGAGGTCTCGACACACTTCGGTCTGACTACATCATAAATCATTGATCAGTATTACGCGAAAGGAGCTCTGGAGTTAAATTCACTGACCTTTGACGCTTCCTACAGTCCCTCCACCCTCCTTCTGTGTCTTTTGCATCTTTTAGCCAAAGACAGTAGCATGACCAGAAATAAATAACCCGGGAGTTGGACTTTCATCTCCCATTTATTCCAGAGACAACCCGTTTCCACATTCCATTATGCCATCATCGGGCCCTCTGTGGTAACATGGTGGCTGAACTTATACTGCTAGACAAAATACCATGCGAAAACGAACCAATATCCACACCAGCGTATGCAACACGGTTATACACTCGCAAACAATCGGAGCTGTGTTACATGCCCTGGATCGGATACTGGTTCGTAAAAAATGGTTCAAATGGCTCTGAGCACTATGAGACTTAACATCTGAGGTCATCAGTCCCCTAGAACTACTTAAACCTAACTAACCTAAGGACATCACACACATCCATGAGCGAGGCAGGATTCGAACCTGCGACCGTAGCAGTTGCACGGTTCCGGACTGAAGCGCCTAGAACCGCTCGGCCGCAAGGGTCGGCTGGATATTGGTTCGCTTTTGGATGAAATTTTGTCTGGCAATATAACCTCATCCATAACATAGAGGACTTGATGATGGCGCAATGGAATGCCGAAACCGGTTGCCTCTGCAATAAATCAAAGATGAAAATACAGCTGTTGGTTTATTTATTGCTGTATATATACATAAAACGGTATCGTCCTATCCTTCCTCCTAGCAAGGATGGATGACGTGAAAAAAGTCAGGAATCTCTGTCCCTTTATTTGAAACAAAGTCGTGTCAGAATTCTGACATTGCCTCATTTCCTGTATCTTATTTCATGTATAAATTAAATAACATGGGATCTAATACCATCCCTTGCCAACGGCTTTTGTCCGCCGCTCGTGGTCTCGCGGTAGCGTTCTCGCTTCCCGAGCACGGGGTCCCGGGTTCGATTCCCGGCGGGGTCAGGGATTTTCACCTGCCTCGAGATGACTGGGTGTTTGTGTTGTCCTCATCATTTCATCATCATCCAGGAAAGTGGCGAAATTGGACTGAGCAAAGACTGGGTAATTGTACGGGCGCTGATAACCACGCAGTTGAGCGCCCCACAAACCAAACATCATCATCATCATCACGCCAACGGCTTTGCCGCAGTGGTAACACCGGTTCCCGTCAGATCAACAAAGTTAAGCGCTGTCAGGCTGGGCTAGTACTTAGATAGGTGACCACCCGGTCTGCCGAGTGCTGTTGCGTAGTGGGGTGCACTCAGCCCTTGTGAGGCAAATTGAGGAGCTACTTGCTTGAGAAGTAGCGGCTCCGGTCTCGAAAACTGATATACGGCCGGGAGAGCAGTGTGCTGACCACATGCCCCTCTATATCCGCATCCAGTGACGCCTGTGGGCTGAGGATGACACGACGGCCGGTAGGTACCTTTGGGCCTTCATAGCCTGTTCGGGAGGAGAGGAGGAGGAGTAATATCATCCCTTAAACAAGATGACTATTCAGGGCAATGATTTTAACAAAGTTAGAAACCAGTGTAACATGACCGTCGACCTGAAATGCTATAGTATAATGATTAGTGTGCTGCAGAAGATTTCTGATTTTTAGATATAGTCGTTTGTACTAGCAAGACAAAATGATAATCTTGTATGTCAGCTGATGACTTGAGACACGTTGACTATGAATCCGTACTGTTGTATTCGTAAGATATCTCATGTTCACCTTAAAATTTGGCCATCAGATTCAAATACATCGGAACACCCTGCTTGCTCTTGTTCGTCTTGGATTAAGATACAGAAAAATTTAATTTGCGCTATTTATTGACTTAAAAAAATCAGGATAAAATTCAGATTTTGAAAGCAGGAAAGAAGCACAAATTAATAAAAGCTTTGGGAGTTTGGGCGTTTAATTTTCTTTTCTTTAAGTAGAACAATATACACTATGACTTACTTGTCATGTAAGAGAAATCGACAAAACACATTAGACCTTTACGTGATACGAAACTCTTACGTGAGTCTTAAAACTCTTGTAATATCATAAATGTATTCCAAGTACAGAAATAATGTCCACGAGCTACAGCATCGTTTCATGATTTATGAATTCCAGTAATGCAAACGTATTAGAAAAATTAAATATATCTAATTGTAAAAAATCTACTTATTTTAATGATATTCATACGTCGTAAAAACAGCTTGGAAAGAGTGTAAAATCTATTCGACCACGGAAAAGAATGGCTACCTCGCATCTTAGCTACCATTTTCGTATGTAGCTTACTCAAAAGCGTAAAATTAGTTATTTTGCAAAGATGCAAAGAAAAGGTTAAATTTTGTCGTCTAGTGCAGTAATCCCAGGACCAAAGTAGATATATGCTGATGGGTGTGAGTATTTGCGAAGCATCAATTTAATAAGCCGAGCTTGCAAAATATTAAAACAAATTATCTCGAAAAGAACAAAACGACTGGAGTCATGATGGTGCACTCAAAGTCGTACTGACCGCACGAATTACTTTAAAAACCTAAATTTATAGCATTTGAAGATTCAGAAAAAAATTGACAGTTTAGACTGGAATCCATCTGAATAAGGTGCTCTTTGTTCCTAAGTTATCAGGAATAAAGTATAGGGACCGAAATGTTATCAAAAACGTCTACAGAAACCAGGAAGCAGTTCTTATAATCGAAGCACATGAAAGCGAAATTATGAGCGAGACAGGTTTTTAGTTTATCCCTGATGTTGTTAAATTTGTACAGAGAAATCAATAAAGGAAATCAAGAAGTAATTTGGGAAAGGAATTATTGTTAGATGAAGGAAAATTAAAAATTTAACGTTTTCTAGTGAGCTTCAGATCATGTCAGGGACACAAGGGATTTTAGAACGTAAGTTCAACGTGCTGGATAATGTCCAAATATGCTCGAACATCAACAAAAGTAAAACAGGCTTAATGGTGTGGAGTATTGAATCAGTTACCTCTCGGGGATATAGGTTAAAAAATTAAACATGAAATGTGTTAGGAGAGTCTTGTTATTTGAGCATTGAGGTAAGAGGATGCAAAAGTTTTTAAAAGGAAACTATGTCAAAATCGACCATAAATTAAGTATTAGTAACTAGTCTATGAAAGTATCTGTGTGGAGTCTAACCTAATATGTAACTGAATCTATAAAGAAAAGAAGAGAAAATTGCTGGAATCGATTCGAGAAGAAAGGATATTTACGGCACAATTTCGCTAATAGAAGGGATAGGTTAGTGAGACACCTCCTGAAGCTTGAAGGAATACATAGATTCGTAATGGAGAGAAGATAACGACCGCAAATCTGGTACGCCAACAAGGCTGAGTATGGTTTTAGGTGGTTTTCCAAGCTCGTCTAGGAAAATTCAGATCCGTATTTTCCGACTCACAAAATATGATGCACAAACAAAATTCGATAACTGACAGAACAAAATTTACACGATTCGCAGATAGGTGGGCGCGCGACTTCCCTCGCTTAGGATAAGTGGCGGCCGTGACGACAGGAAAGGCATCCTGCGACCAAGTTGAAACCAAAACCAATTTGCCATATCATGAGTAACAGAGGACCCCGTGTTACAGAACAAAGGTTAGGGGAGAGAGATGTAAGGGGTGACGTTGGGGGGGGGGGGGGGGGGGAACGGCGGGGTTAAAAATTGTAGAGAGAGTTCAAGCCACGAATATGGCAAGCAGGTTCAATGGGATGTCCGTTGTACCTGTTAAGCAGATTCAAGTAAATGTGGGCTTCAGTAGTTAGGTAGAGATGAAGAGAATTGCGAGGCGTAGACTTGTGGAAAAAACTGCATCAAACCGCTTTTTATTCCTTTTATTATTTTTGCCAGAAGATCAACATTTATTATGAAGGATACCTGATTTCTTTTTTTAGCAGTACACAAGAATTATTTGTGAAGAAAATGTGTGCAGGTGTGTTGTTAGAGTTACTTCTGCAGGACACACCATTGGCTGGGGAAGAATTTGGATTCATTGAGAGCCAGCAATCTGTAGGCAGAGATGGGCAGTAGTCCCTGGAGAACGAATTAGTCGCATATTCAGTTAGTGCTTCTCGAGTGAATCGAGATGATGGGTCAGTTGCCATCCCCAGCTTACGAAGCGTGTCGGCAACACTCTGAACGGCATTAAAGCGCTGCCCCCTCGATGCGCCTTTTTAAAACTTCCTTTTGTTTAGTATAGTGGCATCATTACAAGTTAATTATAATTTGTAGTAGGCTACCGTATGTTTGTTGACATTTTGACTCGGTTCCTACATTGTGATGTTCGTATCTATTCTAACACCAACAGCCCTTGTAGTTGACTTAGCACATCCGTATTACGTATGTCAGTGCGTATCCTGTAATCCATGTTGCTTGATTGATTTTGATGTGCGGATGTCGAACCTTCTAGAGGTATGTGAATGAGGTTACCTACCGGCTTACAAATCACGCGCACGAATGTGAGGCACAGATTAATTTTGTTCAGTTCGACGTTTGTCGGAATTTAGGCATTTACAACGAGGAACCACTCTAATCCTACTGTAGATGTGGATTGTGGACGTTTCTCCTGACGACACGTCACTTCAATAATGGCCAATTTTTAAGACACGATTTCTCATATCGGTTTCAGTCAAGAATTCGTACAGTTTAGAGATGGGTAGTGCCACCAGGAAGTGACATTGCGTACACAGCTGCGCTCGAAGTAGTATGGCCTAATGACGACGGAGAAAGTAAAGGTGTGTAATTCACAGCCATTAGATGTAAGTTACAGCTCTGCAGCTGATTCTACGAACACCATCGACTCCCTCAATCCAATGAGACAGTATTTCAATAGTGTACTGGTTGCCGTGAAATCATATTTAATATATATCAGCTAATGTAATTGGTTTGCGTATCAGATAGTGCCATGCTGAGTATCGTAGGCCTCAAAACAGTCTTCTAAATGCATAACAACACCGCACTTTTTATTCTGCATGCACTTTTATATCTTTTCCCTCTTCAGCAGTGCGCAACACACCTATTTATGATTTTTTTTTCTCTTGATGATTTGTGCATCAGGAAAAGAGTGCATGCCTTTGCTTGAAGTAGGAAATTTGGAAATTTGTGGTAAGGTCTTATAGGACCATAGGACCAAAGTGCTAAGGTAATCAGTCCCTAAGCTTACACACTACTTAATCTAACTTAAACTAACTTACGCTAAGGACAACAGATATACCCATGCCCGAGGGAGGACTCGAACCTCCGACGGGGAAGCCGCACGGACCTTGACAAGGCGTCCTAGACCGCACAGATACCCCGCACGGCTAGCCTGCAGTCTCACAATGTTCGTACACGCCGGTGGTCGCACGAGAACAGATAACACAGGTGGCTGTGCGCATGCTACCGGTTGCTACGTAACCTCAATGTAGCAATTTCCTTTTATTATTTCATCTGGTGTTTTGATACACAGTCAAGCAATTGAAAATACGAGTGTCAATAAGATAAAAAAATATTTCTACAGAGGGCCAAGTGCAGACACCTCTGCGCGAAGTCAGGATAGCTGCTGGGAACCTGTGAAGCGTCAACGACACTAGTAAAATATTATTAGACATCAGTTACTTATTCACAATGTATGTAAGTCGTCGTTTTTTTGTACCAGCCTCGGATGTTGCTCATTCAGCGACGTATTGGGTTCTAGGTGACGTCCATCGAATAAGCTCAGCGGTTGCGCGCCCAGGAGAAGATGTCAGCGACCTTTGGGCAGCGGCAGGCTGCCTACGAGCAGCTGCGGCCATTTCGGACTGGTTGCTGGAGTATACTTCGTCCCACTCCGAATTCTACATGATCCTTTATGACCCAACCGCGATGTACCTGGTGTCGGCAGTCATGTGGTCTGTTGATCTCGGACTAGCCGAGCGGTCTAGGGCGCTGCAGCCATGGACTGGGAGGTTGGTCGCAGCGGAGGTTCCAGTCCTCCCTCGGGCATGGGTGTGTGTGTTTGTCCTTAGGATAATTTAGGTTAAGTAGTGTGTAAGCTTAGGAACTGATGACCTTAGCAGTTAAGTCCCATAAGATTTCACACACATTTGAACATTTTTTGTTGATCTCCTCCCTAGCCTTGGAAGGAGTCAGCAACCGAAGGCGGCTGAATGTTGAAAAGGAACGTGGCCCCAAGAGGACGTGTTGCTGGCTTCACTGGGGAAGTCCAGTACTGGCAGCACTCTACTATATGGCGTTGTTGAAACACAGAGAAATCCTCTATCAGTAGATGGTAGGCGGCGAGCAGCATTATGTTCCATCAGCTGAAGGCCATCATCTTGAGTACAACCTCGGCTAGTTCATAGACCATGCTGGAGCGTCTAGGACGTAGGCTCTATTACTGTGGATGCTGTCGATCCCAATAATCAACTCATTGTGAGAGCTGGAGATCTAGAGTATTTAAAGGGTGCTAGTGTGAGGCTATGAATACCGGCCGCTGTGGCCGATCGTTTCTAGGCGCTTCAAAACGGAACCGCGCTGCTGCCACGGTCGCAGGTTCGAATCCTGCCTCGGGCAAGGATGTGTGTGATGTCCTTAGGTTAGTTAGGTTTAAAATACTTCTAAGTCTAGGGGACTGATGACCTCAGCAATTCAGTCCCATAGTGCTCAGAGCCATTTTGCACGAGAAAGTAAGAGACATCCGGTGGGATGGTGAGTGTGTACCAGAACATGCTTCGTAGGTACAGTTTCTGTAACAAATAGGTGGCTGCCACATCGAACCGCTGTTGTAATGCATCACTACAGCTCTGCACGTACAGTAGCTCGATTCTTTTTTGTCTTGGGGTAATGTAAACACATAATGCTCAAGTATTAATACAAACAATTGTGCTTAAGTAATAAATGGATGTTTCGTTATGTTTCTTGTCGAATTATTACCTAATAATTGCACTGTGTCACGCCTAACAGAATTTATCGAGCAAACGTGGATGAGTTAAATACCTGGACTTAAATCTCTGGATTAGCTAGAAAGTGAACTACCCGCATTCTTGTACTGAAGGGCACATTTGCGAGCTGAGCTCGTCGTACGATTTAAATGCCTTAGCGACCTGATGCGTGTACACCTCGTCATTTGATGCAGTTGAGTTAATGGAGAGATTGAGAACGCCCCGAGCTTCCTGGCGCCACTTGCTGTATTTACCCACAGCAGTGACTGCAGCCGCCCTCGCGCCGAGTTAGGCCGACGAGCCCAGCGGTAATGCCGGTTGGGCTGCCTCCTTCGCAGGGGCTTCAGCGCGGCCGGCGCGGGGCAGGTCTGGCACTTTGGCGGATTCCTTTGCGCCGGCCGCCGCCCCCTCATCTGCATTTCTTTTCCTGGGCCTTCCTCTGTGCTAACATTCTTCCCGTACTTGATGTTGTTTCCCTTCCCCTTGTCACTTACCTTTCCCCCGGGGAATTTCCACTCTGCCTTTTTATTTCTCTTTCTCCTCTGGTAACAGAGTTTGCGCCGGCTAGCACCGCTTCTTTGAGGCCTGTGTCTGTTCTCTACTGTATTACCACGATCCTACACCTCTAATTTACGTCACTGACAGCACTGTGCCTCCTAAAGACCGTGTAACGCACTATACCAAACACTCTAACTTCCGAATATCATTAGTAAACGCATTACTGTACTTGCTATCTTATAAAATAGAACAACGAGTGACTTATTATCAAGTAAGATTCAAATCTCCTACTACAGCCTCTTCACATTCGACAGGTGACTAAGAGAACAGTTTCTTAATATAATTTCTACGAATCGAGCAGCTGCGCCGCCAAAGCGGTATCGTCCTAACCCCCACCGCGACATAATCAAATTTTCCTAAGAAGCAAGTGGCATGCGCTTAAATTGCTGGGAAATTTCAGTTCACTTCTTTTATCACATCTTTCTAACAAGGGAAACTGTTGTTCTCTTGGGTCCCCCGGCTGGGTTGATGGGGACCCAACCAGTTCCTCTCCTGTCCAGGCTCTTCAGCTCAGCATAACCCTCAACTGTGTATCCAAATAACGTGACAATTTTATATCAATTATTTCTAAAAGTTTCAGTAACGTTATTTTTTTCGTAATGACGCCATAAATAAAGGCATTTGACACTCATACAGAAAATTTCCAGTTTAACCATTACGAAATACACTCCTGGAAATGGAAAGAAGAACACATTGACACCGGTGTGTCAGACCCACCATACTTGCTCCGGACACTGCGAGAGGGCTGTACAAGCAATGATCACACGCACGGCACAGCGGACACACCAGGAACCGCGGTGTTGGCCGTCGAATGGCGCTAGCTGCGCAGCATTTGTGCACCGCCGCCGTCAGTGTCAGCCAGTTTGCCGTGGCATACGGAGCTCCATCGCAGTCTTTAACACTGGTAGCATGCCGCGACAGCGTGGACGTGAACCGTATGTGCAGTTGACGGACTTTGAGCGAGGGCGTATAGTGGGCATGCGGGAGGCCGGGTGGACGTACCGCCGAATTGCTCAACACGTGGGGCGTGAGGTCTCCACAGTACATCGATGTTGTCGCCAGTGGTCGGCGGAAGGTGCACGTGCCCGTCGACCTGGGACCGGACCGCAGCGACGCACGGATGCACGCCAAGACCGTAGGATCCTACGCAGTGCCGTAGGGGACCGCACCGCCACTTCCCAGCAAATTAGGGACACTGTTGCTCCTGGGGTATCGGCGAGGACCATTCGCAACCGTCTCCATGAAGCTGGGCTACGGTCCCGCACACCGTTAGGCCGTCTTCCGCTCACGCCCCAACATCGTGCAGCCCGCCTCCAGTGGTGTCGCGACAGGCGTGAATGGAGGGACGAATGGAGACGTGTCGTCTTCAGCGATGAGAGTCGCTTCTGCCTTGGTGCCAATGATGGTCGTATGCGTGTTTGGCGCCGTGCAGGTGAGCGCCACAATCAGGACTGCATACGACCGAGGCACACAGGGCCAACACCCGGCATCATGGTGTGGGGAGCGATCTCCTACACTGGCCGTACACCACTGGTGATCGTCGAGGGGACACTGAATAGTGCACGGTACATCCAAACCGTCATCAAACCCATCGTTCTACCATTCCTAGACCGGCAAGGGAACTTGCTGTTCCAACAGGACAATGCACGTCCGCATGTATCCCGTGCCACCCAACGTGCTCTAGAAGGTGTAAGTCAACTACCCTGGCCAGCAATATCTCCGGATCTGTCCCCCATTGAGCATGTTTGGGACTGGATGAAGCGTCGTCTCACGCGGCCTGCACGTCCAGCACGAACGCTGGTCCAACTGAGGCGCCAGGTGGAAATGGCATGGCAAGCCGTTCCACAGGACTACATCCAGCATCTCTACGATCGTCTCCATGGGAGAATAGCAGCCTGCATTGCTGCGAAAGGTGGATATACACTGTACTAGTGCCGACATTGTGCATGCTCTGTTGCCTGTGTCTATGTGCCTGTGGTTCTGTCAGTGTGATCATGTGATGTATCTGACCCCAGGAATGTGTCAATAAAGTTTCCGCTTCCTGGAACAATGAATTCACGGTGTTCTTATTTCAGTTTCCAGGAGTGTAGTTTGTTGCGTACGAGTGCAAAAACGTTGATTCTTTTTAACATGAAAACATCCTCTACTTTTACTCATGATATTCCCTTATTTAATTACTATCCGACGCCTAGTGGCACTTAATTTCCGTTGTCAAATTTACTGACTTTTACACTGATTTAATGATATTTTTCTTCATTATATACTGGGGTAACAAAAGTCTTGGTATACCTCCTGATATTCCAGAATGTTCTTCAAAGCAGTCGCGAATAATTGTGGCTCGGTGACATGGCGCATTGTCATCTATAAAAATACCGTCGTTGTTGAGGAACACGAGCCAGTCCAGTTCGTGTCAATGCTGCCCACACTGTTGCGGAGCCACCACCAGCTGGCACATTGCCTTGTCGACAACCTGGGTCCATGACTTCATGGGGTCTGCGCCAAACTCGAACTCTACTATCAGCTTTTACCAAATAGAATCGAGACTCACCCGACCAGGCCACGGGTTTCCAGTCGTCTAGGGTCCAAGCGATATGGTCACGAGCTCAGTAGAGGCGCTTCGGGCGATGCCATGCTGTTACCAAAACCACTTGCGTCGGTCGTCTGCTACCGTAGCCCATAAACGCCATATTTCGCCGCACTGTCCTAACAGATTCGTTCGTCGTACGTCCCGCACTGATTACTGCTCTTGTTTCACTTAGTATTGCTTGTCTGTTAGCAATGACAACTTAATGTAGACACTACTGCTCTCGGTCGTTAAGTGAAAGTCGTCAGCCACTGTGTTGTCCGCGGTCAGACGTAATGTCTGAAATTTGTATTGTCGGCACACTATTGATAGAGTGGATCAATTACAGCTCTGCCAATGCACCACCCTTTTATACCTCATGTTCGCGATACTATCGTCATCTTTATATGTGCCTATCGCTATCCCATGACTTTTGTTACCCCAGTGTAGTATTTTTACAAGATGCTTGCTGAGTGGGGCCATCGTTTTATAGCTTCCCTCTGGTACAAAGAAAATATCGGATAGTCATTTACATAAATAGATAAATAGGTCTGGAGTAGAATTCTTCTTGCAGCTCAGAAATAAACTTCTAAAATAACGTATAACGATTACTCGTGTCTGTTGGGTAAAACAGGGGAGATAATTTATCGCGGCTCTGCAACAGATTACATTCGTAGCAAACTAACTAAACCGTAATGGCACAGTCCAGTGCTAAAGTACCACAAAACGTGCACTATTCATGTACCACCTTCCACATTATGTCTTTCCGTCAAGTGATGGTCCGCATCCCACTCGACTACTATGACAGTAAGCATGTACATTATGGCAGCATTCGCCAGCTGTTTACAGATGTAGCAGTTACCGAAGTCACAGCAAATTAGTGTTCCTCTTTCGGCCAATAGATCTGAAGGACTGGATTACACTTTCCTACTTCTTTGCTTCTATAGCACAAAAATAGTTTGTCTGTGTGCTTGGAATGCTATTCAGATTAGTATCTCTCTTGTTCTTTTCCAAGGTTTTGAGATGGAATTAACAAATATCTTGTCAACTAATGAGCAAATTTGTGCCGTCAGAGGGAAATTACAAAGAAGTGGCAACGTGATAAGCGAAATATTTAGTTTATGAAAGCCACATAACTGTTCAGGTGAGGTCATGATGCCGAAAATTGTCGTAAATATAGGACTACGCAGTAGTAGAAACTATGAAATAATAAAACACCATTTGCCACATCAACAGTAAATAAGCGTACTAAAAACGTATAGTTGTATTAACGTGGTCGTCTAACGCATACTATTACCGGTGAACGTAATACGCCGACACGAACACAAACATCAGTCTTGTAGAGCTTGAAACATCGGGACATAAAACTGCTAAAATATAAATAATAAACAAAAATATACATCCGAGTCGATACTTTCACTTTGCCTAGATCTTTACCAATAATTTAAGAAGCATTATACGTAGCAAATTATTTAGTTATTCATATTAAAACTTCAAATAAATCGCAGGAACAAAGCAAGATGACATTCACGTTAGAAGTAAGTAATATAATGCCTACTGTCGAATAACAACTTTGTAATCAACACAAATTAATCCAATGATTGATCTTAAACAAAAGGTTATCAGCAAATTTTTCAATAATCTCGGGATAGTTGTAAGAACATCAGGGAAAATAAAATGGGTTAATAACTAGATTTTCCGAAGAAAAAAGTTAATCCGTGCTTAATCATGACGTTTTCATCATTTAAACCAAGACAGCATCTTGTGATATACACTTATGTATCAAAGTTAAACATATAAAGGAAAGGACAAATAACAAGAGATAGCCTTAGCTACCATGGTAAATGACCGTGAAGAGATCTAAAACTAAAGTTATGCAGTCTGTATAGGAAAGGTTTGCACCTACTGCTCAAAGAAGCATGTAGTTTAAACATAAAGAGTAGGAGTTACCTCTAATGTACCAACGCGTATAGGTCTTCGCAGAACGTAATTTTTATAAGGGTTCCGTGCTTCAATCTGTAATAACAGAACCCTTTTAAGATCGCTATGTTGTCCGTCTCTCTCTCTCTCTCTCTCTCTCTCTCTGTCTGTCTCTCTCTCTCTCTCTCTCTCTCTCTCTCTCTCTCTCTGTGTGTGTGTGTGTGTGTGTGTGTGTGTGTGTGTGTGTGTGTCTGTCTGTCTGTCACGACTGTTAAGACCCCTTTTTCTCAGGAACGAGTGGACGTATCCAGTTCAGATATATGTCATATATTAAGGGATAGCATCCTCTTGCAGTAGAAGTTTAAGCTTCTATGGCAATTCAGTCGAAATATTCGGTCCTTTATGACACATATTTTGATAATCGAAAACTCACTCATCAAAACCTATACGGTACTTCCCATGGACCTAGAATAACGAAATTTGCCAAGAAGTAAGGTTTCACAGTACAAGTAAACGTAGACATCCGAAAATTCTTAATCCGTAATTACATAATACAAAAAAATGTTTTTTTTATCTTTTTCATCCATATGTCTGTTTGTTAAGACCCCATTTCCTCTTGAACAGGTTGGCGTATGAAATTCAAGTTTTTCTCAAAGACTAAGGTCCATGTTCCCTTGGCGGCGTAAAGATTTTAAGTTCCTAAGTTAACGCAATCAAAAGATACGGCAATTTATGTCTCACATTTTGCTACTAGAAAACTCACTCATCAAAACCTATCGGGTGCTTCCAGTTGACCTAGAATCATGAAATTTGACAAGAAGTAAGGTTTGACTGTACAAGTAAAGGAAAAAATCTGAAACATGTTAAACTGCAAATGTATCACACGAAAAATATCTCTTTGCCACAGGAACACACATTGCATTCATCGTAAGAGACGAACGTCACTGCAAGCAAACATAAAATGTAATTTGTAGTCATGTTTTAATAGGCAAACACAAAATATTTTATTAAATCTTCTATACCTACATCTATAAACTGAAGTCCCAATCTCGCTTCTTTTTGTATGTCCGGGCTAGTCGGCGGAACTAATGTAGAGATTCTGATACGGTTCTGGACTCCTGGGACCTACATCTTGCCGACATTTATATCGTAAACAGGCAAAAATCGTTGAGATTTTCGATTCATTGAATGGATGAACTATATTTACAAACATGTGTAAGTTTGCACGGAGCCTTCAGCGTGCGAGTCCTACCCGCGGTTGAGCAATTTTTTATACTAATGCAATGTAATACCACAAAGAAGCCTCTTGGGTTCTTAGTTAACACTGTAGGTTCGACAGATATTTTTATTCAAATTAGACGCAAACTGCAAAGTAGACACCCTTGGCAAAACCAGAAAATGGTGTTTTCAGGAGTTGGCAACGCTTCCGGGACTTAAATAAGGTTATTTACAATACAAGAGTGTCAATCCAAATTAGCTACGACATCTAGTCTAAACGGCAGAACGAAATCTAACGATATCTGCAAAACTTGGAACATCCTCAGCAACTGCAATTTCATGTCAGGCTGTTATCGGTAGCTCAGAGCCGTTGGCCTGTGCACCAGACGGTTGGCACCGCAGTGCAGAAACGTGTCAATTTGTTATGAAGTTAGCAACACCCAAATCGGATCGTGAGCAAGTAGTGAAAGTCTGTTCATACAGGATTCTCGCTTCCAAATGCAAAATCATTCGGGTTGCATATTCATTCGGAGTTAAATTTGCAGCCGATACAATTGTAAAAACATCGAGAAAACCAACTACTGTGGTGATGGTAAAAAAAGTAGCATGTTTGTTGTTGGGCATACAGAGACCCATAGCTTTGACATTGACTATAGCCGACATATTCATTACGATAGACAGCAACTGCATTGATATTTTAAAAAAATCCAATTTATTCATCAGTCTCAGTTACACATATGTAAAATACATGACATGCATTTAACTCTCGGAATAACTTTCAAATCTACAACGAAGTAAAATTACACGTGTACTGTTTGTTTTTTACAATAAGTAGAAAATAATTGTATATCAATGTATAATTTACCTATTAATCCCCTCCTCCACTCCCTTCACCCTCCCTCTACACCTACCTCCCAATACACCCCTCTATTTCCATCAGATACCTATATAAAACATGATGACCGCAGTTGCAAAGGACAATGCTCTGATATGAGATATATGAAATTCTGACACACACACGACGGGTTATAGACGCAACTATATAGGTAATTACTACAGTTATGTACAATTCTTTCCTACTTTTTATAAAATACTTGAAAGTACATGTTTACCTTTATTTTATTTCGAATCTGATTATGGTCCAGAGATATCGAAACATGTCACGTATTTAAAAAATGTGCATCTGGGACGGAAAGAAAACGAGAAATGCTTTGATATTGGTCGCAGCAATACTGTTAATTCCCAGAGATGCATAGATGAAGCACGGGAACCATATGTGTGGCTTGTCATTTTTCTCTTCATAGAAGATAGATGATATCTACATCGAACTGTCTGGATTAATTGCTCGCTCGTGTAGGTATGCACTGGACTGGTCTGCGGAGCTTCAAAGATGTCTTTTAGTAAAGAAGACGTTTTGTTCATGGTGCAGTTGTTACGTACAACATAGACCACATGTATGTTTTTTTTCTAAATTAGTTGAAACGAGCCAGTTTACTGGCGAAATATTGTTGTAAGATTTGTAAGCGAAATGCAGATACTAATGGTACGCAAATGGAAAAAATTGAAACTGATGAATCAGGGAAAAATTTACTTGCGTAAGAATTATGTACATATCATCAATACGACAATCACAGGGCTGGTTTCATTGGGTCCAGACACAGCTCGGTAATTGAGCATATAGATAGTGATCATCAACTTAATCTTACCACACGACGGAATTGATGACACATGTAGACGTGGGCAGCTGGTGTGACGTTGGCGCGGTGTGTTGATCTCGCAGCGAGCATCTGGCCGTTGGTTGACAGCCGGCAGCTTTTGTCTCCATGTTCTGTGGCTTTGGGATGATGCTCAGAGTGGCTTAACCCATTCACGATCCCACACATCCTCCATAATCGCTTCTCAGGTAAAGCTCCTATTCCAGCATCCGACGCAGTTCCATTGCACTGCTCAGAGTAATCATTTTCCAGTTCGTAGGACACATGCGACGTCTATTATCTGCAATAACTAAACCACAGAGATGATATCGCTGATATATTTGCAAGCTGAGCTCATATGATGGGGACGCAGTCAGCTGCTTGAAGATTAAAACATTGGACAGCAAGAAAAACCATCCAACTTGGAACGGAAAGTGAGGTGTCGAAGAACGACAGTAGACTTTGAAATGAATCCACGGATCAGATTTAGTGTCTGAAAACTGAATAGAAATTTTCTGTTCAATGATGCACGAAAATATTCTTAAATAATTTACTGTGTAACTTTCGAATCACCGCAGAATGAACACCCAAAGGTCTTAGCACATTCTTTTGAATCATCAGAGAGTCTGAATGATCTCCGACTGACTTCGAAAAGACAGCTTGGCCTCGGATGTGGACCCACATTGATCCCTAGGTTCACCCTGGTTAGCTGTTTTGTTCTTTTCCCCATAGTCTGTCTTTCAGGAATGTGTGCACCCCATCTGTCTGCGTCTAGTGTAACCCATGGAATATTGCGAACGTGTTGAAAATGTCTGCGAGTCGTGTAACTGAGGCGGAACGTGGGGACCAGCCCGGTATTCACCTAGAGGGATGTGGAAAACCGACTAAAAACCACATCCTGGCTGGACTGCACACCTGCCCTCGTCGTTTGTCCGGCACGCCTAATCGAGTCCAGGAAACAGCGAATTAGTGCTCTCGGCTACCCTGGCGGGTTCACATTGGATATATATGGAGTGAATTAATGCAGTCAAATGAAACGAATGGATCAATATTTGTGAATAATATGTGGATGCATCAGCGAGAATCAAATTTTGGATCTGGTTAGGATGCGTGTTGAGACAGCCAGATAGTTGAAGTGTTGATCGCGATAAACAACTGATGCGATCTGCTTCTTCTACCTGGATACTTCTGTGGCACAGCGCAGAGTCACACCCACGCCAGACCAATTACGTGACATGCCGCTCCTCACGTTTAAGCCGAATTTCCTAGGAGCAGGAATTTTGCGCTCTTGGCAGCAAATAATACTAAGCTAATGATGAGTGTCAAAAAGGATGCAGGTATTAGTGACCATAAGGTGGTTGTAGCGGGACTGAATTCCGAACTCCCAAAGCCTCCAAAAATAAGCGAAAAATTTACCTGTTCAAAAAAGCAGATAAACATTCGCGTGACGCCTTCCTGAGAGACAATCTCCACTCCTTCCAAATTAACAACGTAAGTGTAGACCCGGTGTGACTTGAATTCAGAGAAATAGTATCGATAGCAATTGAGAGATTTATACAAATAGATTAACAAACGACGGAGCTGATCCCCCTTGGAACACAAAACGGGTCAGAACACTGTTGCAGAAACAACGAAAAAAATCTAGCTATATTCAAACGAATAGAAAATACCCAAGATTGGCGGTCTTTTACAGCATCTCGAATTACAGAGCGAACTTCTATGCGAGATGCTTATAGCAGTTTCCAAAACGAAACTTTGTCTCGAAACCTGGCAGAAAATTCGGAGAGATTCTGGTTGTACGTAAAGTATGCTGTCAGCAAAACACTATCAATGCCTTCTCTACGCGAGATCAAAGGAAATACTACAGATGACAGTGCGACTAAAGCAGAGTTACTAAACACAGCCTTCCGAAATTCCTTCACCAAAGAAGATGAAGTAAATATTCCAGAATTCACATCAAGAACAGCTGCCAACATGAGTAACTTAGTAGTAGGTATCCTCGGAGTACTGCAGCAACTTAAATCACTTAATAAAAGCAAGTTTTCTGGTTCGGACTTTATACCAACCAGGTTCCTTTCACAGTATGGTAATGGAATAGCTCCGTACTTAGCCATCATATAAGACCGCTCACTCGACGAAAGATTTGTACCCAAAGACTGGAAAATTGCACAAGTCACAGCGATATTTAAGATAGGTAATAGGAGCAGTGCTCTAAAATACAGGCCCGTATCGTTAATCTCGATATGCAGCAGGATTTTGGAACATATACTTTGTTAGAACATTATAAATTAGGTCGAAAAGAGCGGTCTATTGACACGCAGTCAACACGGATTTAGATAAAATTGTTCTTGTGAAACACAAGTAGCTCTTTACTCACACGGTGTTGAGTGTTATCGACACGGGATTTCAAACTGATCGGGTATTTCTAGATTTCCAGAAGACTTTTCACACTGTACCTCACAAGCGGCTTGTAATCAAATTGCGTGCTTGTGATACAATGTCTGAGTTACGCAGCTGGATTCGCGATTTCCTGCCACAGAAGTTACAGCTCATAGTAACCGATGGAAATTCGTCGAGTAAAACAGAACTGATTTCTGGCGTTCCCCAAGGTAGTGTTCCTTATCCATATAAACGATTTAGGAGACAATCTGAGCAGCCATCTTTGCTTGTTTGCAAATGATGCTGTCGTTTATAGTCCAGTAAGCTCATCAGAAGATCAAAAGAAATTGCAAAACGATTTAGAAAAGATGGCTGCATGGTGCGAAATTTGTCAATTGACCTCAAATAATGAAAAATATGAGTTCATCCATGTGAGTGTTAAAAGGAATCAGTTACAATTCGGTTACACGATAAATCAGTCAAATCTAAAGACGCAAATTCAACTAAATACCTGGGAATTTCAATAATGAACATCTTAAATTGGAAAGAATATATAGAAAATGTTTTGAGGAAGGCGAACCAAAGATTGAGATTTGTTGGCAGAATACTTAGAAGATGCAACGGGTCTACCAAAGAGACTGCTTGCACTGCGCTTGACCGTCCTCTTTCGGAGTACTGCTGCGCTCTGTTGGATCCAAACCAGATAGTATTAACGGAGTACATCGACAAAGTTCAAAGAAGAGCAGCACGTTTTGTACTATTGACAAATAGGATAGAGAGTTTCACGAAAATGATACAGGATTTGCGATGAACACCATCAAAACAAAGACGTTTCTCTTTGCGGCGGGATCTTCTCACGAAATGTCAGCCTCAACGTTCTCCTCCAGTTGCGAAAATATTTTGTTGATGCCGACCTACATAGGGGGAAACAATCACATAATAAAATAAGAGAAGTCAGAGTTCACACGGCAAGATATAGGTATTCGCTTTTTCTGCGCTCTGTTCGAGAGTGGAATAATAGAGAATTATTGTGGAGGGGGTTCGATGAACCCTCTGCCAGAATCTTATGTGTGATTTGTAGAGTATCCAAGTAAACGTAGACGCAGCTCTAGTGCTTAATGTACCCGGCGCAGCACGTCGGTGACTCAATAATTACGAACAGATCGCAATTCGTAGTGCGCGTCAGGCGTGAGGCCAACAAGATAAACGGGGCCCTGGATCGAACTTGTGACGTCACAATAGTCGACTTATCCGCCATACTTCGCGAACGCTCAGTTTCGCACGGAGCCCACCGTAAATCAGTATGTAAATGAAAGGGTACCCACAAAAGGTATTAAATTTGTCGTGTGCTATCCAGAGTTTGCATGCATTTTAAACGCGCAGTCGAGAATTATTAAACTCGTACGAAAATAGTAACTCACTACCCGCCGGTGACGGCTGTTGGCTCTCTCAAGACCTGAAGTGTCACGTGGTGTGACTTATGCGTCATGGCCCATCTTTCTCATGGTTTCGCTCAGGCGTTACAGGCTGACTGCTTCTGGTTGAGTCTAATGCGCTGTATGTTGTGGCCTTGCCTTCCGCTGGCAAGTGCTCTACGAACTTTTTTTTTTTTTATCTCACTTTGTTCTATATTCTTCGTTGAATTCTTTCGGGGCTGACGTCCGATAACACCCGTTCAGGTTCTTCGTTGATCCTTTCACTCAGTTTTATTATTATTATTATTATTACAGTGGGTAGCCAGCTCTCTGACCGAACATGCTGAGCTACCGTGCCGGCAGCAAATGAGCTACCCAAGCACGGGTCACAACCCGTCCTCACAATTTTACTTCCGCCAGTACCCGAGATCGAGTCTCGGTCCGGCACACAGTTTTAATCCGCCAGGAAGTTTCAATCCTCTTCTTCGTCGTCCATTACGTGTTTAGCTATCAGCAAACCCAAGAGACCCCTTTCCTTTTCTCCCATGCACTCCATCAGTACTGTGCAGTGTATGAGCACTTTGGTTATAGTAAAACCATTTTTAACATAATTCCCAGACAGCATATATAGCATTTTACAGCGTGGACAGCTAAGAGATGTATAGGAAGAGAGGCAGTGAGGTTCTGGAAGGTAGGTATAGGGTTGTGGAGCTATGGCGACTCCAAGTGCCGTGACCAGCAGCCCTAGGTTTCTCTGCTGAGGATCCAGGACACGTACAGCCCAATGGATATGATTCCACAGATACTCGAGTGGGTTTAAATCCGGGGAGTTTGGTGGCCAGGGGAGTACGGTAAACTTACGCTTGTACTCTTCGAACGACGCGCAAACACTGTGAGGTGTATAAACGTTGCATTGTTCCTGCTGGTAGATGACATCGTCACGAGGAAAAACAAATGCGTATAAAGGAGGACACCAAGGACAGATGCATACTTGAGTTGATCCTCTGTGTCTTCCAGAATGACGAAATTACTCAGAGAATGCCACGAAAACATTCCCCAGACCATTAAGGTCTCTCCTCTGGCCTGGACCCTTACGAGAATTATTGCAGGGTGATTGCTTTGAGACGTCTCACGCCTTAGACCCCAACAGCCATTTTTCGGATGGAGCATAAAAAGATTCGTCTGAAAAGTTCACGTGTCGCCACTCAGTGGACATCCAGTTACGGTACTGGCGTGTAAATTCCGGGTCTTCGTCACCATTGAAGAACAGTTGCCATCGGTGCATGAACCAGGCTCCAGCTGTGAAGGCGCATACGCAGCAACTTTCGCTGAACAGTGGTTGAGAGCGCATTGTTGGTAGCCTCTTGGTTTTTCCTGGCGGGCAGTTGCTCTAACGTTGCTTATCTTTTCGCCCTTACACATTTCCGGACGGTCGTTCACTCCCGTCTTCTATGGCCCGTGCTGCGCCACAGCTGCCTCGGCGCCGGTTTTGGGTAGCTCCATTTGCCATGCACAGTATATTTAAACCGTGGTAGCACAAGAAAATTTTGCAAACTTAGCCGTTTCGAAAATGCTTCCACGCTCTAAGCCAGTGATAATGCACTTTGGGACGCCACATAAATCGGTCCGTTCCTGACTGCACTGTTTTGCACGTACCCCCAATACTCTTTATTTGTCTTTAATTTTTTGTAGTCCTGTCTTCCTCAGTTGCGTACAATATTACGGTATACTGTTAATTTTTATTTTGTGGACCGTCTGACTACAACTGAATGAAATTTTTGTACCATACGCTCTTTATACGCCCTCCAGTCCCAGTGCTGCCACCTGCTCTCTGTGAGTTATCGTCGCACGTTGACATCGAACAGACGGTTGTTTTATTGATGTATTGGACCTTACATTAATACGCCCATTATTTGCAATAAGTTTCTCTGGATCGTGATTTCAAATCGGTCTGGTAAGAGACAAACGGAACTGCGAGGCTCCTTTGATGGGCGTGATGTGCTTCTGTGGGGCGAGTCATTTAGCGGCGACGGTCGGGCTTGGGGCGACATGCAGTCGACTGACAGCTTCTCCCGGCGGCGGCGTGCAGCCTGCGGGCGGGCGTGTCTTCGGCAGCGGCCAGAGCTAGGGACCTGACGTTAGGCGGCTAGACGAAGTGTGTGGCTGATGCCGTCAACAAAGTCCTGCTTTGGCGTCTCCATGTCAAGTCTCTGTTATCGAGTCTCGCTCTCGGCGATCTCCAGGACGAACTCTCCATTAACGTGTGATGCTGCAGTGCCTCTGTTGTTCAGAATTACTGTACAGTGCTATTCACGCATGTCCGAACGAATGTTGCATCGTGCTTGTGCATAACGCAGGAACTGCAACATAATATTTATCCGCCGACTCCGAACAAGCTATTTTCAGTTAAAATACACTCCTGGAAATTGAAATAAGAACACCGTGAATTCATTGTCCCAGGAAGGGGAAACTTTATTGACACATTCCTGGGGTCAGATACATCACATGATCACACTGACAGAACCACAGGCACATAGACACAGGCAACAGAGCATGCACAATGTCGGCACTAGTACAGTGTATATCCACCTTTCGCAGCAATGCAGGCTGCTATTCTCCCATGCAGACGATCGTAGAGATGCTGGATGTAGTCCTGTGGAACGGCTTGCCATGCCATTTCCACCTGGCGTCTCAGTTGGACCAGCGTTCGTGCTGGACGTGCAGACCGCGTGAGACGACGCTTCATCCAGTCCCAAACATGCTCAATGGGGGACAGATCCGGAGATCTTGCTGGCCAGGGTAGTTGACTTACACCTTCTAGAGCACGTTGGGTGGCACGGGATACATGCGGACGTGCATTGTCCTGTTGGAACAGCAAGTTCCCTTGCCGGTCTAGGAATGGTAGAACGATGGGTTCGATGACGGTTTGGATGTATCGTGCACTATTCAGTGTCCCCTCGACGATCACCAGTGGTGTACGGCCAGTGTAGGAGATCGCTCCCCACACCATGATGCCGGGTGTTGGCCCTGTGTGCCTCGGTCGTATGCAGTCCTGATTGTGACGCTCACCTGCACGGCGCCAAACCTCATCGCTGAAGACGACACGTCTCCATTCGTCCCTCCATTCACGCCTGTCGCGACACCACTGGAGGCGGGCTGCACGATGTTGGGGCGTGAGCGGAAGACGGCCTAACGGTGTGCGGGACCGTAGCCCAGCTTCATGGAGACGGTTGCGAATGGTCCTCGCCGATACCCCAGGAGCAACAGTGTCCCTAATTTGCTGGGAAGTGGCGGTGCGGTCCCCTACGGCACTGCGTAGGATCCTACGGTCTTGGCGTGCATCCGTGCGTCGCTGCGGTCCGGTCCCAGGTCGACGGGCACGTGCACCTTCCGCCGACCACTGGCGACAACATCGATGTACTGTGGAGACCTCACGCCCCACGTGTTGAGCAATTCGGCGGTACGTCCACCCGGCCTCCCGCATGCCCACTATACGCCCTCGCTCAAAGTCCGTCAACTGCACATACGGTTCACGTCCACGCTGTCGCGGCATGCTACCAGTGTTAAAGACTGCGATGGAGCTCCGTATGCCACGGCAAACTGGCTGACACTGACGGCGGCGGTGCACAAATGCTGCGCAGCTAGCGCCATTCGACGGCCAACACCGCGGTTCCTGGTGTGTCCGCTGTGCCGTGCGTGTGATCATTGCTTGTACAGCCCTCTCGCAGTGTCCGGAGCAAGTATGGTGGGTCTGACACACCGGTGTCAATGTGTTCTTTTTTCCATTTCCAGGAGTGTATATCCGGGAATCTATATAATTAATGTACGAGGGCTCGTTGTAGACACATGGTTGACTACATGGAGAAGCTGTTTTCTGGGCGTGAAAAGTGCTGTGGTAGCCTAATGGTAAAGCGAACTTCGATGTAAGCGTGAAGTCCGGATTCGAGACCCGGTACAATACAGATTTTCATTGTCGTCATTCCTTTACATAGCTTATGGTTGCCATATTCTCCATTGCGAACACATGTCATGTATCTCTGCTAACGTTCTGCAGAACCCTCTCCCTTAGTGTGGTCGTACCCCCGATTATGCAGGTCTTTTTCTCCTTCTGGCTAAACAATTATTTTGTTGCACCCTTGTTGACTATTTCTTACTGCCCGAAGTTCTAATGCCAGTAATGCCACATACAACCGCCAAAGAAGTTATTGTAGAAGGCATTCCCTCACTTGTCAAATTACGTGTCATCCTAAAACACTGACGTCACGTTTCGTCTGGCCGTCTATTTGTGAACTGTGCCGTTATATTTGCAAACGTTGGTTTTAGCTCTAACTTGACAGTGCCTTTTTGGGTCGACAACTGCTACGATATTTGTTCAGACACACAGTAGCAGCTGAGCGTGAATATTCTATGATGTACTTCGGTATGGGACTCCAAACTGCACATATCTTCGCCAGCCTCACTGCTAGACAGCTGATGTATCTGGGCGACGGGCTGAGCGTTTCCTCTGGCCCATACACCACACCAATAACTGAAAAGAAACACAAAAACACAGGACTAAAATTTCCACCAAAAATTGTTTTTATTTTATTTAAATTACAACTTGTCTAAACCTCTCCATTTCGTGGACACTGCCTCCACTTGGTTAATGGCTCTATCTTCTGGTATAAAATCGCCCTTCCTATCCAGCACTTTCAAGCTCACTAAACCGTAAAATTCCTTGAGAAAACCGGAAAATGAGTAAACAGAATGCCATATCCGCACACGACCAGACACTTCAGATTCTTGTAGTCCTTCTGCCTCCCCTACTCCGCCGCCTCCAAACTGCTCCTTGAAATTCCTTAACATCGAGCTCTTTTAGCTAATCAGAACGCAGAGCTGAATGTAGGCATCTCCATTGGCTATGTTTTTCTCCGGCTAACATCGTCCCTGTAACGTGCCGAGGCTTTCAGAATTTTTTTTTTTTTCCAAAACGTGGCGGAAATCAGGGGCCTTCGACTGAAATTTTCATCCCCTGGAGTCCACCTAGTATGCCCAGACCACTACCCGTTGAAGATAATTAGGGACAGACCAGCCTATCATTATGAAAATTATAACCAATGCTGACAGGTCGCTAATAACGATCACAGGACGTTAACTGAACTTCTTTATTGCATCATGCATTTCCGGCGTAGGCTATCATCAAACGACCTGTCAAAAAATTATATAAACATGAACACAAAGCTAATCCACCCCAAGTAATAAAACATAGCTGTGCAACTCATGACAATACAGGCTGTATAAAAAATACACACCAAACTACAAAACACAAAAATTTTAGACGCAAAAGATGTCACACCTAAAAATTCACAATGCTAAGATAGTAGTACCAAGTGATAAACACCATCGTCAGTACAATACTAAAAGAAGTGGTGCTTCCGATAGTAAGATTAAAATTACACTCACCACACGGCGTCGAAACCAGTGCGCATGAAAAAAAATTATTACATTTTATTGCTACAAATACGCCATAACTATTAGCAAATTAAATCAAAGGTACTTACATCCAATGGATCAGTTGTATAAAACAGATAAATAAGACGGGTATGGCAACAACAGTTAAAGTGCTGTTATATAGGCCACCCCCACATGGCGGAGAAACCTATTTTCAAAACATAAAACATGAACATATTTTGCATAGAAAGCCATACAGAGTAAAAAAGTGAAGAAACAACATGATTCACAACACTGTAAAAGAACGTAAGCAAATATTGTTTTCGCATATGGGCAGGGATGTACTTGAGTCTATTAACTGACGTAGCACAAGCATTCAAATTTAATGAAAGTAAAAGGACACTGTAGCAAAATAATGCCGTTAGAAACTACATGAAATAAAAACGACAGTATGCACAACAAAAGTGCCAAATAAGGGAAGGAGTAGGCTGAACATTTTATTAAAACCCTTATAATATTAAAGGAAATATTGCAACATAAAGAGAAAGTAGATGAATCTGCATTAATTGCTGATAACTACGACACAAGTAAGAGAGAGATGAAAGAAAGATTACGGAATTAATAAATCGTCAAAAATATTAAAAAACTAGTGCGTACTACTTGCCTCTTGACCACTGATTAAAAACCTTCAGATCAGACCGGCGATGCACATAAATTTCCATTTCCTCAAGAATGTCGAGGTCCCCATGCTTAGGTTCAACATGGAAGATATCTAATCCATGGTTAATGGAGGGCAACAGATGATCAGTTTCTCTCAAATGACAGCAAAGACAATACTATTCTTATAAGTGTGCTCCCTAAATTACATTAGAGAATCTCTCCCCGTCGAGCCGACATAGATGCCGATCATTGTTAGCCTGAGAAGAGCCTCCGTTCGCCGTTGACCATGTACTGGAATCGGATCCTGAGACCTACAACAGTGAACACAACGAGCAAACAGGCGTGGCCAGATAGTGATATGCTGGCCATTCTGCAGAGGGAAACGGCGGCCGAGTCCTAGTCTGGCACAAAATTCACTTGTTTTGAAGTTTGTATCAATGCAGTTTCAGGATACCTGCTCGGCTCGCACAGATATCTTTTCACATCATTGTAGAAGGGGCGTTCAGCAAATAATGCAACACTTCTTTATGAAACCAGCTTCGTTTTATTTAAGACTCAATGCACCGTATTATTCCCCACTCTTTTCATTACAAAACCCTATTTTTCAACATAAATTTCGTTCACCGTAACGGTCTTACCACTCAGCTGGAGCTGGTCGATGTCGGGGCCAACGTCTTGCTGCATCAGTAACCTCTGCATCGTCCACGTACTGCTTCCCACGGAGTTGGTTGGTTAGTTAGGCCAAACTGAGTCGAAAGCTGCGGAATCCGGGCTGTAGGGTGGGTGCGGACGAACAGTTTTTTGAACCTCTCTCGGCTGTGCGGCTGAGGCCAGTTAAGCAGAGAGCCGGTTGATTGTGGTCCGTCGATCATCTAGAATGAGAGTGTCCGCACGTTCAAACATTGTACAAGTATCAGACGTGTGCGACACGCCGCCACGGGGAAGATCCGACAGTTTTGTGCGATCCTATTGCGATGATGACAGACGCCTCGCCCAAAGACTCACTGTGCTTTTGCTCACAGCCACGTTCGATCTCAACCCCCTTCCAGGCGCTGTTTTGAATGCCACATATGAGGCGTTCAATGAATTCGAAAGTAAAGCTCTATGTACTGACTTGGCAAAAAATTGTAAGAAATTTGATCTTATGTCAAAGCGGTAGGTGGATCAAAACAAAATGTCCAGACACTCTGTGACCACAATGGTACTGAAACAGAGTATGACAGACTAAAGGCCGAAATACTAAATGTCTTTTCCCAAAGCTGTTTCACAGAGGAAGACTGCACTGTAGTTTCTTCTCTAGATTGTCGCACAGATGAAAAAATGGTGGATATCGAAATAGATGACAGAGGGATAGAAAAACAATTAAAATCGCTCAAAAGAGGAAAGGCCGCTGGACCTGATGGGATACTAGTTCGATTTTACACAGAGTACGCGAAGGAACTTGCTCCCCCTTCTTGCAGCAGTGTACCTCAGGTCTCTAGAAGAGCGTAGAGTTCCAAATGATTGGAAAAGGGCACAGGTCATCCCCGTTTTCAAGAAGGGACGTCGAACAGATGTGCAGAACTATAGACCTATATCTCTAACGTCGATCAGTTGTAGAACTTTGGAACACGTATTATGTTCGACTATAATGACTTTTCTGGAGACTAGAAATCTACTCTGTAGGAATAAGCATGGGTTTCGAAAAAGACGATCGTGTGAAACCCAGCTCGCGCTATTCGCCCACGAGACTCAGAGGGCCACAGACACGCGTTGCCGGGTAGATGCCGTGTTTCTTGACTTGCGCAAGGCGTTCGATACAGTTCCCCACAGTCGTTTAATGAACAAAGTAAGAGCATATGGACTATCAGACCAATTGTGTGATTGGATTGAAGAGTTCCTAGATAACAGAACGCAGCATGTCATTGTCACTGGAGAGAAGTCCTCCGAAGTAAGAGTGATTTCAGGTGTGCCGCAGGGGAGTGTCGTAGGACCGTTGCTATTCACAATATACATAAATGACGTTGTGGAAAACATCGTAAGTTTACTGGGCTTTTTGCGGATGATGCTGTGGTATATCGAGAGGTTGTAACAATGGAAAATTGTACTGAAATGCAGGAGGATCTGCAGCGAATTGACGCATGGTGCAGGGAATGGCAATTGAATCTCAATGTAGACAAGTGTAATGTGCTGCGAATACATAGAAAGATAGGTCCCTTATCATTTAGCAACAGTATAGCAGGTCAGGAACTGGAAGCAGTTAATTTCATAAATTATCTGGGAGTAGGCATTAGGAGTGATTTAAAATGGCCGGCCTGAGTGGCAGAGCGGTTCTAGGCGCTACAGTCTGGAACCGCGCGAACGCTGCGGTCGCAGGTTCGCATCCTGCTTCGGGCATGGATGTGTGTGATGTCCTTACGTTAGTTAGGTTTAAGCAGTTCTAAGTTCTAGGGGACTGATGACCTCAGCAGTTAAGTCCCATAGTGCTCAGAGCCATTTTTGATTTAAAATGGAATGATCATATAAAGTTGATCGTCGGTAAAGCAGATGCCAGACTGAGATTCATTGGAAGAATACTAAGGAAATGCAATCCGAAAACAGAGGAAGTAGGTTACAATACACGTGTTCGCCCACTGCTTGAATACTGCTCACCAGTGTGGGATCCGTGCCAGACGGGGTTGATAGAGGAGATAGAGAATATCTAACGGAGAGCAGCGCACTTCGTTACAGGATCATTTAGTAATCGCGAAAGCGTTACGGAGATGATAGATAAACTCCAGTGGAAGACTCTGCAAGAGAGACGCTCAGTAGCTCGGTACGGGCTTTTGTTGAAGATTCGAGAACATACCTTCACCGAGGAGTCAAGCAGTATATTGCTCCCTCCTACGTATATCTCTCGAGGAGACCATGAAGATAAAATCAGAGAGATTAGAGCCCACACAGAGGTATAGCGACAATCTTTCTTTCCACGAACAATACGAGGTTGGAATAGAAGGGAGAACCGATAGTCAGGAAGTATATTGGTCCCTCCTGCGTATATCTCACGAAGAGAGCATGAAGATAAAATCATAGAGATTGGAGCCCACACAGAGGCATACCGTCAATCTTTCTTTCCACGAACAATACGAGACTGGAATAGAAGGGAGAACCGATAGAGGTACTCAAAGTACCCTCCGCCACACACCGTCAGGTGGCTTGCGGATTATGGCTGTAGATGTAGATGTAGACGCCTGTCGGTACTTCATAGGGCTGAAGTGGAAATATTCCACGATGTCCCACAAAACATTCTGCATTTTTTCAACCGAAATTAGCCGATAAAAAATGTGCTGCATTACTTATTGAACGGCCCTCGTTTTTTTTTATTTATTTCACCCTTATTGATCCATTTCGTTTCAGAGGATTTCTGCTCGCCGGATACTTGTTGGCCCGTAAGTCAGCTGGAGAGCAGAGTGTAGAGTGAGGCGCGCCGTGTCTGTGTTGCAGAGCCGTGCGAGCGCCAGCAGTGCCCGTGGGGCGCGGAGTGCGTGACGGTGGGCGGGCGCGCCGCCTGCCGCTGCCCCGAGCTGTGCCCGCGTCCCCGCGACGCCGACGCGGGCCCCGTCTGCGGCACCGACGGCCGCACCTACCCCAGCGAGTGCGAGCTGCGCGCCGCCGCCTGCAGCCTGCGCGACGGCACCCGCCTCAGCCACCACGGGCCCTGCGGTCAGTCTGCACGCTCTCTCTCTCTCTCTGCGCACTCCTTATCCACTAACCACACTGCACCCTCTCGTAGACACCGTAGCCACTTTCGCGATACGTTCCGCAGTCACCTACCGAAAATGACTTATTGATTGGAGTGTTCTGTGCACCACGACCAGATGATGGATATAATTGGAAGGAGAAACGGCATTGGCCGTATTTTTTTTTTTTGTTTTATTATCCGCAAAATCGATTTTCGGTCGCTTAGTGACCATCCTCAGTGCTAGAAGTTAAAAATTTCACATAACGATCGGAGAGTATAAAACAGAAAATCAGAAATACGCCTGCGTATGAACAAAAGAGTTGGTAGGAACATACCTGTAATGTACAATTAAAATTGGTAGGCACTGGTACCAACAAGCTTAGAGCGGTCTCATAAACTGAGGCCGCTGTCTACCTGCACCTGTTCAGCAGACCTCGGTGTGACAGGGCTTGGAACGCCCTCTATGTGACATGTGTCACGTGAAGACTTAATATTACTGGTTTTGCAAGATATTAACACAAAATAACTCTTGTGCATTTTGTGTTAGTACCTCAAAATCGATTTTGCGGATAATAAAACAAAAAAAATACGACCATGCTGTTCCTCCTTCCAATTATATCCGAAAATGACTTACGTATACCACTTCTCCTGCTACGCCATTTTTTTTCTTTTTTGAGTTTCGATTCCGCCCCCCCCCCCCCCCCCAGAGGGGACGGGCTGGCAGCAGCGTAGTATGCCGCTCTTCAGCCTATAGAATTTGTTTTAAAAAGATGAAAATAATAAATAATAAAAACAGGCGATAAAATCGGAGACTTAAATGGGAACATGGCGGAAAAATCGTGAAAACTTAAAACATAGAACAAAGGGATGTTGATGCTAATAAAATACATGTGAAGCAGACAGGTAAAATAATAGACAGACAATTTAAAAAAACACGGCGACAGTCTGGTTTCTGTTCGCAACACTTTGGAAAGACGAACAACACCGAACATTCACTTGAACACTGCCCTAAAAAGTTGGCAAATATGACATACCACAGCCGAGGGCAGGTGGGGGGAAACAGATGATGGTAAAATATAAAGGGGGGAAGGAGAGAAAAAACGAAGGGGGGAGAGGGGGAAAGGAGCCTATGGTGGATGAGGACCCGTAAGAGGGGGGGGGTGCTGCTGCACAGACGCGACAGGGAGTGGGGAGAGGTAGAGGAGGGGAATACAAAAGGACTCAACGGGGGAGAAGGGAGGTAGGAAGAGGTTAGGTGGGGAGAAAACAGGATGGAATGGGGGAAGAGGGAGCCCAGGGAAAGGACAGAGGAAAGGAGGGGGGTGAGGATCAGAGTTGATAGGAGGGATAAATGGAGAGAGGGCATCATCTGGGAGGAGGAGTTGATGGAAGCCACCTTTGCAAAGGAGATGAAGGGTGTAGAGATGGAGGATAGGGGGGACACAACAGTGAAGGTGTGGCAGGGGGCAGGGACAGGAAAGGAGAGGAGCAACCAGTGGGTGAGGGGGATCAAGGCGGCGGGAGGTGTAGAGTATGTGGATATGTTCGAGGAATAGGAGCAGATGGGGAAAAGGAATGAGGTCGTAGAGGATGGGAGGCGTATACGGAAGGTGAGGCAGAGTGCATGATGCTCAAGGATCTGGAGGGAGGTATAGAATTTGGGGGTGGGGGGGCGGATATCCAGGCGGGACTGGCATAACAGAGGATGGGACAGATTAAGGATTTGTAGGTGTGGAGAATGGTAGAGGGGTGCAACCCCATGTCCGGCCAGAAAGGAGTCTGAGGAGTTGGAGGCAGGTGTGAGCTTTGGATTGGATGGAGTGGAGATGCGGGGTCCAGGTGAGGTGAAGGTCAATGGTGAGGCCAAGGTACGTGAGGGTGGGGGAGAGGCGGTCAGGACGGGCACAGACGGTAAGGAAGAAATCCAGGAGCCGGAAGGAGCCAGTGGCATGACCTGCGATGATTGCCTGGGTCTTGGAAGGATTGATTTTCAGGAACCACTGGTTACAACATGCGGCAAAAAGGTCAAGGTGATTCTGGACTGCCACGCCATACGTTCGACTATCTTAAAAGTGTACGACATTCTATCAGCTTACACAATTTGCACAAGCCCGGACAGTGCCTGGTCCGGTTAAATAAGGCCCGGGCAACCTTAAGCCGTCGGCATGTGGGCCTTGCTTTCGAACACTAGTGTTGAACTTGCCGTGTTCACCGAGTTCAACGCTCAGAAACGATGCACACAGTAATTGTGTTTCAACATTGTATACGAAATGCAGCGCGGTCCAGCGGAAGTTGTCGGCCGTAACTGGCTCGCAAACCATACTGTTTACGAAATGGACTGGCTTACAACTTCTACATTATCTCTCTTAAAATGCGCATTTCCCGCCTTGTCCATATGCTAGTCGTTCTGTCTGTAGCATACATAAATAAAAACTTCAGTAGCCATTAACATGTTATGTGGCAAAAGGGAAAGTAACAAGTCCTGTTAATAACGACATTCACTTATAAAAGCTCCATTACAAATACAACGACACAAATTCATAACAGTTCTCCAAATAAGATAAAAGCTATTTCATCGCTCTTTAGGGAGACCTTAAGCACATTCTTATTTGATCACTGTTCCTATTCACTACCTCAATCTTTGGTACATGTTAAATACAAGACTTGAAACAAGAAAGTGCAAAATACATTAGTGTAAGTAGTGCAAACTGTCTTGTAATTAACGCCAATCGAACAGTCTCACTCCTCAGACAGAGCGTACTTATATTTACATAACATCGAATATTATAGAACATGGTTCTATTAAACTAGAAGTATTAGTACCTATTAGAAAACGGAAAGGCGAGTAAAAAAAACATTTGGATCCAGTGAGACGCATCCATTACCTTACAATCCTGCGTCTCTACTTATTACGCTACAAATTATCGCGAATGACTTAGCACCATATAGTGCATATCAGTATTAATTGTAAATATCATATTAACTGACACATAATTATAAAAAATTTTATCAAGGACATTGCATTTTTGATGCTGTTGCCTTGAAACAACATACTTT